>NW_016107979.1:146304-149485 GCF_001604975.1 Cebus imitator | reverse complement strand
GGCGTGATCTCGGCTCACTGCAACCTCCGCCTCCTGGGTTCAAGCAATTCTCCTGCCTCAGCCTCCCAAGTAGCTGGGACTACAGGTGTGCACCACCATGCCTAGCTAATTTTTGTATTTTTAGTAGAGATGGGGTTTCACCATGTTGACCAGGGTGGTCTCGATCTCTTGACCTCGTGATCCACCCGCCTCGGCCTCCCAAAGTGCTGGGATTATAGGTGTGAGCCACCGCGCCCGGCCCATCTTCTTTTTCTTTCTTTTTTTTTTGGTGTAGAACATTTATTTATTTTTCCCATGAATCACGCAAAGTTTAGGTCAGTGGGAAATAATTTTAATCAAATAATTGTACATTTTATTCCCACATATCCTGCCTTGTATTAGGAAATGACACTGTGATCCATTTCATTACAAGTAAAATATTACAAAATATTTACAGGAAAATATTAAAAATAACACAAAAGGCAAGAAGAAATAAACTTTTTTTTCCCCCCCAGAAATCTCTACTCTAGTGCCCACTGCACACAAGGAAAGAGTCAAAACAAATAAGCAAGTAAGATCCCCCTGATCATAAATTTCCAAAGAGCTGGAGTAGGGGAAGAAACAGAATGAAAATGGTGGTGTGAAAGGGAATGGACGTTAGCAGCACTGCTTCAATAACTGATCTATTCTGAATGACATACTCGCTTTTATGTGCAGTAAATTCTGGACAAGCCTAAATTTTAGGATATTCCTTGAACTGAAATTAGGAAATACCCTGACAATAGAAGCAGCTCTTTCATCTGAGTTTAATAAGAGCCTCTTTCTCCATGGACCACTGTTGTGAACAGAACACAGTGTTTTGTAGTTTTCCTTGCAGAGGTCTTTCACCTTTTTTGGCTAAATTTATTCCTAAGAATTTTATTTTTATAGCTATTATAGATGGGATTGCCTTATTAATTTTTTAGCTATTTCATTAGTGCTATTTAGAAATGCTACTGATTTTTAGAGGTTGATTTTGTATTCTGCAACTTTACTGAATTCATTTATCAGATCTAAGAGTTTTTTGGTGAAGTCTGGATATTTCTAAATATATGATCATGGCATCTGCAAATGGGGACAATTTAACTTCCTTTTCTGAGCTTCTTGAATCTGCATATTTATGTCTTTCACTAAATCTGGAAAGTATTTTAGCCATTATTTTCTACCAAAAAAAAAAATGTTCACCCCTCCTTCTCTTTCTCTTCTTCTTTTGGATATCCAGTGACATGTATGTTATACTGTTTGATACTGTCTCCTAAATCTCTGAGGCTCTGTTCTCTTTTAAATTCTCTTTCCATTCTTCAGACTACATTAATTTCTGCTGATATAACTTCAAGTTTAATGACCTTCCCTCTGTTATCTCCAAGCTGCTGTTAAACCCATCTAGCAAACTTTTAAAAATTTAAAATTTTTGTAAGCAATTTTAGGCTTCTCCTAGTGTTCCTAAATGTTAATATCCTACACAACTACAGCACAATTACTAAAATAAGAAAATTAACACTGGCACAAAACAATGAACTTATCCACAACCTTCTAAGAATTTTGTCAGTTTCCCCACTAATGTTCTTTTTTTTTTCAGTCCAGGATCCAATCCAAGATCCCACAGTGAATTTAGTTATCATACCTCTTTAATCTCCTCTAATCTGTTTTTCAGTCTTTATATTTGAAATCGCTTTGGTTAAGTTATTTTGTAGAATGCCCCTCAATTTCGGTCTGATGTTTTCTCATAATTTGATGGTGGTTATGCATTTTTGGTAAGAGTATCACAGAAGTGATGCTGTGAGCTTGTAAACATGTATTATTATCAGAGGGTACTGATGTTGACGTATCAACATCAGTAGTAGTGATGTTAGTTTTGATAACTTGGTTAAAGTGGTGTCTACCAAGGTTTTCACTGTGAAGTTACTATCTCACACCCCCTCCCCCCTTTTTTTTTTCCAAAAAAGATTATCTTGTGGGGAATTAAGATTATGCAAATATCCTCTTTCTCATCATACATATGTCCACTAATTTTTGCATCCACTGATTATTCTCTCCTGCAATATTTACTACTTTGGTTTTTGCCTAATGGCGTTTTTTTTTTAAATGTTTTTCATTATTCTTTCTCATTTATTAATTCATAAAGTTTTTTATTTCAGGTATTGTATTTTCCAGTTTTAAACATTCTATTTTGTTCTTCATTATGCTTTTTCTTCTGTGATATTTCACGTTTCATTATCAGCACATTTTTCTTCCTGTTACTGAGTCATAAAGTTGTTTTAATATCCTTGTTTGGTATTTCTAACATCTGTGTCATCCCAGGGTTGGCGTCTGTTAATTGCCTTAACTCTTGAAAACAGTGCACATCTTCTTTTTCTTTAGATCAAGAAATCCAAACACTGTGAATGCTATGTCATGAAGAATCTGGATTCTGCTACATTTCTCTTACAGGTGTTGATATTTATTTGACTTTGTTGGACTCAAATTGCAAAACTCTGCTAGTGAATAGCAGCTCAAATCTCAGTTCAGATCTTTTGTCTTTAGCTGAGTTATGTGGAGTCTGTCTCATAAATGTACAGCATATTCAGAATCATGCAGATATCTGTAAAACTTAGGGGATACCCCTTTGTGTCTTTCTCCTCCTGAATATCCTCCTAACATTCTAGCACTTGTCTTTGCCCTGAATTCTGTCCTCTGGTTCTTCAGGATAAAAATATAATGGATTTTCTATTGCGGAGTTCTAGCCAACTGTAGCCTGCCCTCATGCTGAAAGCCATACAACCAGGAAACTTACCCAAAGTCGTTCCTTTCTTCCAAGTGACTATTCCCATCAGAATCTGTCTGCTTTTCATTGCTCTTTAGTACCTTTCAGGTATTTGTTTTCACATACTTTATCCAGCATTTACATTTGTTGTCTGCAAGACGATCAGTCTGAAAGGAGCTTATTCACCCATAACCGAAGCAGAACTGGGTCATCTTCTATGATGCTGATTCTTTCAAATGTAATAATACTTGCTTTATGGCTTAGTGAGTAATCAATTCTTATAAATTTTCCATATGTGCTTATAAAGAATATATATTCTCTAATGTGGTACATAGGAGTCTATGTGCATTAAACTGTTAATAGTTTTATTGAAACCTTTTACATCTTTAATAATTTTGTTTGCCTTTTTTTTTTTTTTTT
>NW_016107979.1:131334-146134 GCF_001604975.1 Cebus imitator | reverse complement strand
TTGGCCAGGCTGGTCTTGAACTCCTCACCTTGTGATCCACCTGCCTCAGCCTCCCAAAGTACTGAGACTATAGGCATGAGCCACCACACCTGGCCTCTGTATGCTTTATCACTATTTGTAAACAGTGTGACAAATCTTTCACACTGACGAAGGTACATGTGTCAGCTTCTTCCTCAAGAAGTCATTTAATTATTTTAGGTGATAGTGATAATGGTGGTGAGGATACTATTTCAAATGAATGTAGTAGAAAGGCAATCTGATTTAAAAATCCAACCCATATTCTTTTAACAGCCGAATTCTGAATGTAGCTTTGAGAGTGAAACTCCATACACACAACATCCCTTAACTATTCCTACCAACTTTAAATAAACAGTCCGTTAAGTAAAATAATAGAAAGTTAGCTTAGGATTTAGGAGACCTGAATTTGCATCCCATTTATATTAGTAACAGGCTGTAGAATTTGGGCAATATATCTCCCATACCTCTTCTCTTTTGAAGTCTATTAGCCTCATCTATAAAACGAATGGACTGAAATAGACTACACACTATGAAGGCCTCCTCTCCAGTTTTGAAATTCTGTGTCAATAAGACATATGGCACAGTAGACATAAACAGAGTTCACACTTTTGCTGAAGGAAAAGGCAATGTGTCCTAGACATGCTGAGCAAGTGCCATACTCTATGGTGAGGAAAGAAGGAAACAAGATGCAACTGGAAGGGTCCTGTTTGTTACCTGTAGTGTTGAGAGATTTTTGCTCCCATGTAATTAACTATGGAGTCTATGTTCTGGCTCCTCAATATAAAGAAACAATGTGACGAATGGAGAGTTCCAGGCCTTGCTGCTGTAATGAAATTCAACAGGCACCTGGATGGCTCTGTACATGACTAAGTGAAAAACAATCCCCTTGCTGTAAGGTTGCACTTAGATTTCCTTTCTGTGTATCCAGGGCTTTCTTGTCACCTTCTGAAAGCTCACCAGCAGCCTCTCTGATTCAACAGTATCATATCAATTATTTAAGGTTAGTACATCACTTTTCAATTAACAATCTCCTTGGCTCCCAAAAAAACATACACACAATTTATCACTGTATTCTTTAAATATTTCATAAAGAACAGGTCACTATGAATTAAAAATAAGACTGCTAATAAAATATTTAACGCCTTTTAAAATGCAATGAAACATCAAGAAATTATAAATCTTTTAATTAAGTGCTTTAGTATATCTTACCAAAGTAACACTATTAAACTTATAAAATTAGTCACAAAACTGTTGCTTTGTTTCATCTGTCAACTTAATAAAGTGAGGACACATCTTAGCTTACAGGAAGGAAAGTCCTGGTCAGGGTCTCAGGAGACCAGAGTCCAGGTCATGGTTCTGCCACTAGGTAGCTCTGTGATCCCTTTTCCACATCTCAATTTGCTACTCAGTATATTGGACTGTTTGGATCTTGTGCAACATTAAAAGCTTACTCATCTATTTTCACAGCACTCAGTACTTACACTAGCCTTTTTTTTTTTTGCTAAAAAGACATATAACATCAATTTTATCAATTTTTAGGTGCATATTACAATATTGGTAACTATATGCGCATTGTTGTAAAATGGATCTCTAGAACTTTCTCATCTCGCATGACTGAAACTCTATACCTATTAAACAACTCTGTTTCCCCCCTCCCCTTGGTCCGTGGCAACCACCATTCTAGTTGGTTTCTACAAGGTTGATTCTTTTAGATATCTTACATAAGTGTAACCATGCAGTATTTATCTTTTTGTAACTGGCTTATTTCACTTACAATGTCATCAAGGTTTATACATTACAGCATGTGACAGAATTCCTTTCTTAAGGCTGATTAATATTCCATTGCTTGTACAGCTGTCCCTCAGTATACACAGGGGATTGGTTCAGCGCTCTCTGTGTATACCCAAATCTGAATATTCTCAAGTCCTGCTGTTGGCTCTGTGGAAGCTGCATATATGAAAAGTCAGTCCTCCATATGTGTGGGTGTTGTACCCCATGAATACTGCATGTTTTTGATCCAAGTTTGGTTGAAAAAAAAATCTATGTATAAATAGACTCATGCAGTTCAAACTTGTGTTATTTAAGGGTAAACTGTATAGACCACATTTTCTTTATCCACTCATCTGTTGATGAATATAGGTATTTTCACCTCTTGGCTTTTGTGAATAACAATGAAGTGAACATGGCAGTGCAGATATCTATTCAAGATCCCAAGTATAATTATTTTGAATCAATATCCAGAAGTAGGACTGGTGAATCATATGGTAGTTTTGTTTAGTTTTTTGAGGAACTTCCATACTTTTTTTCCTTGTGGCTGCACCAAAAGTGCACAAAGTTTCCAATTTCACCACACTCCCACCAATACTGATTTTCTGATTTGTTTTGCAACAGCCATCCTAACAGGTGCGAGGTGATATCTCATTGTGGTTTTAATTTGCATTTTCACAGTGATTAGTGATTTTGGTTATCTTTTCATATACCTGTTGTTCATCTGTATATTTCTTTGAAGAAATGTCTAAGTCCCTTGCTCATTTAAAATTGATTATCATATATTTTTGCTATTTAGTTGTAGTTCTTTATATATTTTGGATATTAACTTATGACTTAGTCCATTTGAGCTGCTATAACAAAATACTGTTATAAACAACAGTATTTTGTTGTTTATAACAACAACAAATTTATTTTTATTAATTTATTTTTCACAGTTCAGGAAGTTAGAAAGTCCTGAGATCAAGACACTGGCAGAAGTGGTGTCTGTTAAGGGTCTGCTTTCTGGTTCGTAGAAGGTACTTTCCAGCTGTGTCCTCCCCTGACAGAAGGTGTAAGGCAGCTCTCTAGGACATCTTTCGTAAGAGTTCTAATCTTATTCATGAGTGATCTGCCCTCATGATCAAATCACCTTTTAAAGGTTCCTCCTCCTAATTCCATCACAGTGGTGATTAAGTTTCAACATATGAATTCTGGGGACACAAACATTCAGCCCGTAGCACCCCTTTATCAGATATATGATTTATAAATATTCGCTTTCATTTTGTAGGCTGCCTTTCTGCACTTTTGATTGTTTCCTCTGATGCAGAAGCTTTTTAGTTGAACGTAGTCTCTTTGATCTATTTTTGGCTTTTGTTGCCCTGCTTTGGTGTCATGTCCAATAAATCACTGTCAAGATCAATGTTATGAGGGTTTTCCCCCTATGTTTTAATTTGGAGGTTTTTTTTTAGATCAAGTCTTACACTTAATCAGTTTTGAGTTTAATTTTGTGTATGGTGTAAGATAAGGGTCCAATATCATATTTATGCATGTGGATATCCAGTTTTCCCACTACAGTTTATTGAAGACTATCCTTTTCTTGCTGTGTATTCCTGGTAATCTTGTCAAAGATCAGTTGATTGGCACTTTGAATATATCCTTCCACTCCCTTCTGGCCTGCAGTGTTTCTGCTGATAAATATGTTGATATTCTTATGTGTGTTCCCTAGTATATGACAAGTCACATTTCTCTTGCTGCTTTCAAAATTCTCTTACTGTCTTTGAGAGTTTGACAATTTTATTATAATGTGTCTTGTGTGTGTTTCTTTATGCTGATCTTATTTGGGATCCTTTAGGCTTCTTGAATCTGGAGGTCCATTTTCTTTCCGATTTGGGAAGTTTTGGGCTATTATTTAAGTAAACTTTCTGCCCATTTCTTTCTCTCTTCTTCTTGTGAACTTTCCATAATGGTATATGGGTTGGCTTGATGGCATGCCACAAATTCCTTAGGCTTTCATCACTCTCTCTTTTTTTTTTCCTTTTTGTTCCTCTGGGTGGATAACTTCAAATGACTTGTCTTGAGTTTGCTGTTTCTTTCTTCTGCTTGATGAAGTCTGCTGCTGAATCCCTATTGTGAATCTTTCAGTGCAGTTATTGTATTCTTCAGTTCCAAAACTTGTCGGGTTTTTTTTTTTTTTTTTTTTTTTTTTTTTTTTTTTTTTTTTTTTTTTTTGTATTTTCTATCTCGTTGATATTCTCATTTTGCTCATGCATTGCTACCTTGAGCTCACAGAACATCTTTATGAAGGTTATTTTGAATCCTTTGTCAGTTAATTCATATGTCTTTGATTCTTTAGGATTGGTTTGTGAAGATCTATTTTGCTCCTTTCTTTGGGCCATGTTTCCATGTTTCTTCCTATGTCTTCAAAGTTTTGTTGGGATCTGTGCACTTGACAAAACAGCCACCTCTCCCAGTCTTTATGAACTGGCTTTTGTAGTGTGGAAAACCCTCACTAATCAGCTCAGCTAGGGATTCTGGGGGCCTCTGAAAACTTTGTAGGGTGGCGGGGGAGGATACAACTTCTCTAGGCCTATGTATGCAATTTCTCAACCAGAGATACTTGGTGCTTTCTTATTCAAGTGATCATATTCTCTTCCTTCCTCTGGTATCTGTCTTTAGCACTGTGATATGGTTTGGATTTGTGTCCCTGCCCAAAGGTCATTTTGAATTGAAACCTTCAGTGACAGAGGAGGGCCTAGTGGGAGGTGATTGGGTCATGGGGACAGATTTCTCCCTTGCTGTTCTTGTGACAGTGAGTTTTCACAAGATCTGGTTGTTTAAAAGCATGCAGCATCTCCTCCTTCACTCTCTTCCTCCTTCTCCAGCCATGTAAGATGTGCCTGCTTCCCCTTTTTCTTCTGCCATGATTCTAAGTTTCTCAATGCCCCCCCGGCCATGCTTCCTGTACAGCCTGTAGAACTGTGATTCAATTAAACCTCTTTTCTTTATAAATTACCCAGTCTCAGGTAGTTCCCTGTAGCAGTGCGAGAACAGACTAATACACGTGGCATGTTCTCTAGTTTTACATCAGCAAGCCTCTCTGCTCTCTGTTGTTCTCAGCAGCATCCAAAGTATGCTAGCCTCCTATCAGCACCCAGGTCAGGCAAGATAGATAGCAGTCTCTCAGGCAGCCTTCCAAAAAGCTGGGATATTGTATACATGCTATACTCATCTCTCTCCCTCCCAGAGAAGCTGAGAATTGAGTGTCTTTTTCTTTTTTAAAGACAGGATCTCACTCTGTGGCCCAGCCTGAAGCGAAGTGGCACAATCATGGTTCACTATAGCTTTGAACTCTTGGGTTCAAAGTACTCAAGGTATAATCAAATTAGACTTCTTCCCCCTAATCTTCCCAATTCCCCAAGTTAGAATTTATTCATTCGTTCATCAAACATTGAGCAAGCACCTATTATGTGCTAGGTACACTACTAGGTTGTCTAGGTTACTTTGTAGTTCTGATAACATTACAGAACTTCTCATAGCTTTTTTTAGCCATTAATATTGGTGTATGCAATTTCTTCCTTCCTTAACTGTGGGCTTCTAGAGTCACAGAACTGTGTCCAATTCACCTCTCTAACCTAGGCATCTGTACAATGCTTTGCAAATAGTAATTAAAATGAAATACAAGAGTGCCAAAACACACTCCAAGTGGCTAGAAGAAAAATGTCTCCTAAGCCATCTGGGTTTGCTAAACAACCAGAAAGACGGAAGAACCTGATGATAATCAGTTGTCTTGTAAATAACTAATTAGCTTCTTTTATGCTTTTTTCTATTCTTGTTTGCAAATGTGTTGACAACTATTTTTAAATCCCTTATTTAAAGGAAGCTAACAAGTTAGTGGTCCATATTTCAGTTACATGTACATTAAAACCAGTTAGCAAGAAAAATGAAAATACGCTCAAGTGATTTTTGGAAACATAAAAATTACCATCACCAACCACCCAAACCAGGAAACACATCCTCCTTTACTCACTGCCATAAACCCAGTCACAGCAACAGTAAGAATTGATGGTGATACACTAAAGAGCGCAAAAGGAATGATAAAACCCAGAAAGTGCCATGTGTAAGGATAAAAAGGATAAAATGTGTTTGGCAAGCTAATATCCCAGGATCCCAGTTCCAAACTGAGCAAAATTCATGGGAAGAATAAACACAGAATGTGGTCAACTCCATTGAGATTAAAAGCTTTTCTGAGGTCAGGAAACCTTGGGTTACAAGCAAGATTCAAAGGGAACTAGGGCTTTCAAAGAAGAAGAAGAGGATCAAGGTACTTACCAGCTCCTGGCACATGGTTAGTACTTAACAATAGCTAGTATGAGCAGCTGAGAACTAACTCAAATGTCCTTCCTGTGTGATGTCCCAGGCAGGATTACTGAATATCTTTCTCTGTGCTCCCACAGAACTCTATACAGGTTGCCATCCTATCGTTTACCATATGTACTAGAGTCTGAATGCTGTGTCCCTCCCAACTTCAAATGTTGAAATAGAATGCTTAATGTGATGATATCTGGAGATGGGGCCTGTGGGAGGTAATTTGGTCATAAGGGTGGAATCCTCGTGAATGGGATTAGTGCCCTTAATAAAAAGAGGCCAAAGAATTAGCTCGGTCTCTTTTCACCATCTGAGCATAAAGTGAGAAGTCAGCAGTTTGAAACCTGGAAGAGGGCCCTCACCATAACCTATGCTGGTACCCTGATCTTGAACTTCCAGACTACAGAATGTGAGAAATACATTGTTCTTGTTTACAAGCCCCCCAGTCTATGGTATTTTTTAATAGCAGCCTGGACTAAGACAATATGTAATCTATATTATGACATATGGCATGTATAGCATAAGCAGAGCCCAGATTCTTTAAGTTTTCTTGTTCATTCCCTCCCATTTCAAATGCCATTCTCTTTCATTACTTGTTCTGTTCAGAGTGATGTCTCTTCTTCCATCACCAACACAATAAGCTTCACAGAGTAAATTCTTCCAGATGATGCAGTATGGAATGATAGGAGAGCATGAAGTTTTTTTTTTCATTCTTGTTTTCAAATAATTTTAAGTAAACAAGTATGTTGCAAAACTAGAGAATTTCTTAATCCAGTGTCTCTTACTGTTAACATCTTACAAAAACATAGTATGATAATTGAGAGGAAGAAATTAACATTGAGCTGATAAAACCGACTATTTTATAATCTTATTTGAATTTCCCAGTTTTCCTATGGCTGTCCTTTTTCTGGTCCAGGATCACACCTGACATTTAATTGTTATGTCTCCTTAGTCTCCTCCATTCTGTGACAGTTCTTCACTTTTTCCTTGTCTTTCACGACATTGACGTTTTTGAAAAATATTAGTCAGTTATTGTGCAGAATGTCCCGAACTTGGGTTTCACACACCTAGGTCTGATTCTTAGCTTTCTGACTTAATATCTATGTAGGTTTGGGCAAGTCAACCTCTCTGGGACTTAAGTTTCCTCATCCGTGAAATGGAATAGTAATACTGACTTTAAGATGCTGTTTTCAAAATTAAATGAAGCAATATATATTAAAATGCCTGGGATATAAGGCCACACAACAAACGTTATCTTTTCTTCTTGTGCTGCCTTTCAAATATTTCTGATAGAATTTATTTTGCTAAAATATCTTACTAATATTTTAATGCTTTATTTTTTAGACAGAATCATATATAACGTAGCCTTTGATTGATGACTCACTATAAAAGCCATTGTTGAACTGTGCAACAGTTCCAGATCTGTATTTTTGTTTGCTTTCCCTTACTGCTATTCCCTCTTAATGTCAATATATCTGACTGTAAGGGATTCATGATTCAATTTCTGATTTTCCGCTTGCAATGTATCAAAATTCATTTATTCTCTCACACATACATACAATGGTGTACTGAATCTACTAAGTGCCAGGTCCTGTGTTAGAATCCTAGAGATAGTGATAACTTACTTCCTGTCCTCTTCGATTTTATGGCTAGTTGGGGAAATTGACAAGAAAATAGTTAAATACAGTTCAATTTGATCAAGTCTATCAGAGAAATAATGCCTAAGATCACATAAGAAGTATACTTAACCTGGATTTGGGGAAAGAGTCAGGCTGGGAAGATTTCATGAAAAAGATACTATTAAGCCTTGGTTAAGGATTGCAAAATGCATGGGAATTAACCAGATAGAGGCGAAAGCTTGTAGTTTAAGGAAGAGTTATTAGACTATATGCTGAATAGAAGTAAATTGGTTCTGAAAAATAAATCTCCTGTTATAAACTTGCAGCTTGAGAGCTATTTTGTGCCAATACCTCAGGGGCTTAGAAACTTCACCAGGAAACTCCTGGCAACTGCAGTTGACATACTTAACCCTTTGGCTATTATACTGAGCTTACCTCTTTCAACATCTGTGAACTGAAGTAAAATTGAAGGTGACAATTGGCTGCTTGTTCCCATTTCAACAATATAACAAGTTTTCCCCTTTCTAACAGAGGAGTTTCTTTTCTAAAATAATCTAAATATCCATCAAAAAGTTCTCTTAAACTGACCCTTTTAACTTAACCTGGGAAGAGAGGTTTTGAGGCTTTCTTAACGTTCTTCCCTTCTACAGTACTCATTCCTGTGGATTTAGAGGTTTGGCTTTACATCCAACTGATTCCAAAGCCTAAATCTAACTGTGTAAATTTGTAACCTTAGCAAGTGTTACAAGCCTATTATCCATTAAATATCAGAACTTAAAAGAATCTAGTATAAAAATTTCAAATTATTACTAAGTTTGTCTGCCAGTCTCTATTGTATTCTCATAGTCATCTTCACTTTCTTTATTTTTTTTTCATCTGGAGAGTAAATAAGTTGAATTCTTTTCGTTTTCTCCACAGGGACTATTTCTCTAACCTTAACTGCTTCTAACTCAAAGCAATAATATTACATACCGTCAACTGGTGTATCAGGAGGTCCATTAAGAAGGTAATCTTGTTACTAAACAGAACATCAGTGCAGTTTTCTGAACAGTTATTGCAGGTGAGGTTGTAAACATTGATTGCATTGCAGAGAGACCTAACAGAAGGAGAAAAACACCATTTATAAAACCCGAGCAGCTCTTCTTTAAACAATTAAAAATACATAAAATGAATGGCACGAAAGCAACAGGCATGAGATGGAAGTCACTCTAAAAAACCAAGCCAAATACTATTAGTTACAAGGCCCATCAGCTAGATATAGAAGCTTACAATTTTCACCCAAAGCCCAGTGTTCATTGATACCTAATAACTCTTTCTAATTTCTATTAGTTGCAGATAATGGAAACATATTTACTAGTCTATAATAGTTTCTTAATACCCTAAGACTAGATATCATCCAGGAACTCTGGTTCTTGAAATAATAACCAGGAAAAAAAGGAAGAAGACTCCATCAAAGCTCCTGTTGCCAGATCTCCTGGTCCAGGATAAGGATGATCATGGAAGAAGAGAGCACCATGAGGAGAAACTGGGGGCTGTCCACGTAGGACAAGACCCACGGAGTTCTAGGGAGTGGACACCACACTGCTTGCAGGTGGGATATGGATAAGAGTACCTGAGCAGATTAGGACATCTTTCCCAGAGTGTAAAAACTGGCCTGTGTGGGCCCAAACAGTTTAAGGTTGAACCGATCAAAGAAATGTTTTTCTCTAGGGTGTTAAAAAAAATATGCTGAAAAACCTATAAAGCCCCAAGAGCCTGAGCAATGTGAAGAAGGGGCAAGAACAACCGCGGCCCAACCAAAGTCTGCAAGCTGCTGCATTCCTGCATCCATCGTCTACGTCCTGCCGCATCACCGCCACGCCCAAGAAAAAGCTGAAGGGGATGCTACAGGAGGTAGAGCCACAGTGAAGAACAAACCAGAGAAGATCCGCAAGCTTGTCTGCTAAACCTGCTCCTCCAAAGCCAGGGCCCAACCCTAAAAAGGCCCCGGCAAAGGAGAGAGAGAGAGGAGGTTCCCAAAGGAAGGAAGGAAAATGCTGACACTGGCAGGGAGGGAAATAACCCTGAAGAAAATGGAGATGCCAAAACAGACCAGGCACAGAAAGCTGAAGGTGCTGGAGATGCCAAGTGAAATGTGTGCATTTTTGCTAACTGTGCACTTCTCGTGACTATATAGTTTGAAATACTATTTTTATCAAGTTTTATAAAAATGCAGAATTTGTTTTACCTTTTTTTTTTTTTGAGATGGAGTTTTGTTCTTGTTGCCCAGGCTGGAGTGCAATGGCACTATCTTGGCTCACTGCAACCTCTGCCTCCTGAGTTCAAGCGATTCTCCTGACTTAGCCTCCCCAGTAGCTAGGATTACAGGTGACTGCCACCATGTCTGGCTAATCTGTTGTATTTTTAGTAGAGACAGAGTTTTATCATGTTGTACAGGCTGGTCTTGAAGCCCCTGACCTCAAGTGATCCACCCGCTTTGGCTTCCCAAAGTGCTGGGATTACAGGCATGAGCCACCATTCCTAGCCTTGTTTTCCTTTTTTTTAAGCTATGTTGTTAGCACACAGAACACTTTATTGCTGTATTGTGGGGAAGGGTCATAGGTCACTAATAGAATGTCTCTGACACTGGATTGATGTGGGGAAAACACCTTTCCCTTCCCATTTTGAGAGATTTCCTCTTGACTCCAAGGCGGAGGGATTCCATGACTTTGACACATGTTGCCACCTGGGCACAAATCCCTTGTGGCATGAAAAAAAATTTTGTTGTTATGTCCTCTTCTCCCCTGCCATCTTCAACACAGACTTAACTCTCAAACCCAGACACTTGCTGGGCCTTGGCTCCCCGCCACTGCCAGTAATTGGTTACCAGTGTGTCAGGCAATCAGACTTTCTAGTGGTGCCACTGAGATGAAGCCCCCCAAAAGAGTAGAGCTTCCATTTCTAGATTGTGGATTTTCAGATAAATTCTGCCAGTTTTATTTCATTTACTGGAAGTCAGGGTCGGCTCATGAAAAGCTGTTAAACAACATGCTAAATGTGAAATGTCAACCCTCACTCTAAACTTTCCCTATTCAGAGCATCAGATGAAGGCTTAACTGGGTTTTATAGTGGCTTTCTAATTCTGGTAGTCCATTGAAGAAGGGAGTTTGAAAGTTGTTGTATACTGTTAACTATTATCTGCCCATGTTCTGCCTGAAATACCCTGATTATTTATGGAAAGTATCTTTAATAATGCTGGATATAGTTTGGCTTAGAAAAAAATGATACACAATTGTTCAAAGAAACTTTTAGAGCAACATGCTCAATGGGCACGACAGATTCCTGGATGTTTTGAATACTGTGATTAAAACCTGCATTGCCTGAGTGCCCAATGTTTATTTTGGCTTGTCTGACTAAATCTCTTGCTTAAAGTTCTAGGTAAAAATGTTTTGATTTAGTCCCATACAACCAAGTCTCTAGAACAGTAGTTCTTAAACATGTGATTCACAGACCAGCAGTATCAGTATCATCTGGGAACTTGTAAGAAATGCAAATTCTCAAGCTCTACCCTAGACCAGGTAAATAGAAGCTCTGGGAATTTTAACAAGTTCTGCAGGTAATTCTGCCACATATTAAAGTTAGAGAACCACTGCTCTAGGACAGGGGTTTCTGTATCTTGACTAAGCATTGGAATCATCTGTAGTTCCCTTCTTCTTCTTTTTTTTTTTTTCAGACAGGTTCTCATTCTGTTACCCAGGCTGGCGTGATGTACAACAATCTGGGCTTACTGCAACCTCTGCCTCCTGGGTTCAAGCTATTCTCCCAGCTCAACCTCCTGAGGAGCTGGGATTACAGGCGTGTGCCACCAAGCCCACTGAATTTTTATTTTTAGTAGATATGGGTTTCTTCATGTTGACCACCAGGCTGGTGTTGAACTCCTGGCCTCACGTGATCCACCCATCTCAGCCTCCCGAAGTGCTGAGATTACAGGTGTGAGCCATCATGCCTGATACCTGTAGATCTTTAAAAACATATGCTTGCCTGAATTCTTCCCTTGATGATGCTAGTTGGGAGATGAGGTAGGCTCCCGACATCTGCATGTTTCAAAATCTTTATGGGCAATTTTGATGTGCAGCCAGAGTTATTTGTTCATTCAACAAATATCTAAGTTCCTATGATGTTCCAGGTATTGTGCTAGGTGAATAAGACAGGCAAGTTCTCTGTCCTTATGGAGCTGATGCTCTAGTGGGAGAGAGACGGTGAAGACAGCCCTTGTCATACTTGTAATCATGTGATATAGTTGTATATTCCTTCACATAACTGATAGGTTCTTGAAAAAAGGGTACAGTACACTATACTGGTTGAGACTTGAGACACTTGAGTAAGATATACTTAGGTTAGAATCCTATTTCTACCATTCAAGATTGTAGCACGTTACTAATTTCATATAATCACATCTATTTTTCACCTATAAAACTGGAATATGTAAACTTCATGTGGCTGTCATAAGAACTGAAATAATAGATGTAAAGTACTTAGGACAGTGCCTGGCACATAAGCACTTAATAAATGGTAGCCCTTATTAAGGATATTAGGCTATTATTTGGGTTATTAATCTTATCATTCTTTATGAATAAGGAAAGCATGCCACAGGTGCTTATTTCCAGGTTAGTAAAACATTTCTTCCCAAATTTTTTCACGGTATACTGACATAAATATTGAAAGGACTAAGTTGATGGGAGCCAGAAGGAGACTCACCTGTTTCCGGCCTCATCGAATTTCCCTGAGTAATGAAAAAAAAAAATACTTTGACTCACATCTAACACATTTCTGACATATCAGTTGGAGGTTTCATCTAGCAAATTCTTCACAGATGTCAACCAGCAGCATTTCATTTATTTGATAACATATCTAAATTTTCAAGAGTATTTTTCTATTTAATTAAAAAATAATGTGTATTTATGCTGATAAAAATAATTTAAAAAATAACTGTCATAAATTTGGGAAAGAGGACCACAAAGAAATAGTAAAATGCTATGGAGATTAAATTTGGCATTTGTACTTCTAGTCTTTTTCCTATTCTTGTAAATAAATTTACATTTATTTTTTATTCCATTTCCCATTTCTTAATATATAATAATGAACAGTTCTCCATGACATCTAATATTCTTCTATAACACTAGTGTTTATTTTTTTTTTTTTAAGTCAGAGTCTCACTCTGTTGCCCAGTCTGGAGTGCAGTGGCATAATCTTGGATCACTGCAACCTCCACCTCTCAGGTTCAAGTGATTCTTCTGGCTCAGCCTCCCAAGTAGCTGGGATTACAGGTGCACACCACCACACCCGGCTAGTTTTTGCATTTTTATCGTAATGCTGGCCAGGCTGGTCTCGAACTCCTGACCTCAGGTGATACACCTGCCTCAGCCTCCCAAAGTGCTGGGACTATTATAGGCATGAGCCACCACAGCCAGCCAGCTCTTAATTTTTAAGAAGAGCAGGAAAACACTTTCTTCAAACTTAATCTTACTCAGAAGCTTGAACCAAAGATCAGATAGAATCAGAGTTGCTCTGGCTGAAGCAGAATTTGAAGACCCAGGGACCTACCCTGCTCTCCCCTTTCAAAGACCCTTGAAAGCTTCCTTAGAGGCCTGGGGGTGTGTTCCCTCAGAATATAGTGAAAACTACTGAGCTAAGATACAGGTAAAATTTAACTCGCTAACTTTTTGAATAGGTGATGATACCCACAGTACAATATGCCTCCCCACCCCCCGAAAAAGGGCATACTCCACATGTTCTCACTCATAAGTGGGTGTTGAACAATGAGAACACATGGACACGGAGAGGGGGGAACATCACATACTCGGGTCTGTTGGAGGGTTGGGGAGCTAGGAAAGGGATAGCAGGGGGTGGGGGAATTGGGGAGGAATAACAATTGGAAGAAACACCTAATGCGGATGACGGGGAATGGATGCAGCAAAGCTCATGGCATGCGTATATCCACGTAACAATCCTGCATGATCTGCACGTGTACCCCAGAACTTAAAGTATAATAAAAAAATTTTAAAAAAGAAAAGACATGGAAGAAACTTAAATGTTTATTACTAAGTGAAGCCAATTTTAAAAGGCTACATACTGTATAATTCTAACTATATGACATTCTAAAAAAGGCAAAACTATGGAGACAGTAAAGAGATCAATGGTTTGGGAGAAAAATGGATGAATAAGCAAAGCACAGAGGACTTTTTTGGGCAGTGAAACTACTACTCTTATGACATTATAATGAGGGATACGTGTTACTACACATTTGTTAAGCCCCATAGGATGTACGACACCCTGGTGTAAACTATGGGTGGAAATGATGTGCCAATATAGGCTCATCAACTGTAACAAATGTACCAGTCTGGTGGGGATGTTGATGATGGAGGAGGCTCTACATGTGTTGGGGTGAAGGTATGTGGGAAATCTCTCTACCTTCCATTCAGTTTTTCTGTGAACCTCAAACTGCTCTAAAAAGTTGAAGTCCTTAAACAAACAAACAAAAAGCCAAATAAACTTCCCAGGACGTTTGCTCAAAAAAACAAACAAACAAAAACAAAAAAAGGTGTACTAGGAAAAGCTTCTCCCTCTTACTCACGTCCCCCAGCCTCATCTTAGAAATCATCATGGTTGCTGGTTTACATATCCTTCCAGAGACAATCTGCATACACAGGCGTTTAATTCTCCCCTATAAAATTGGAGGTTGAACCTGAGTGTTATTAGCTGTTATTAGCAAGGTTTGGAAATATGAGGCTTTCCTGCAGCAGCATTCCAGGGTCCATTTTCTGGCTTCCTGGGTGTCAAAAATCAGTGGGATAAGTTGTGCTAATTTCTCATGTGTAGCTTCAGGTACACATTCTGTGGTTTCTTGGGTGTAAATAGTTGTTGTGTGGCATTAGCTTCTTTCCTCCCTAACTTGTATTTGGCCTCAGGGGGAATAGCACCCCTGTGAATTTGTTTGGGTATTGCTTTAGGAGTCAATCTAGAAATCTTACAACAATTTTTCTTTTCTTTTTCTTTCTTTTTTTTTTTTT
>NW_016107979.1:62516-131159 GCF_001604975.1 Cebus imitator | reverse complement strand
TTTTTTTTTTTTCGGTAGAGACAGGGTCTCACTATGCTGCCCATGCTGGTCTTGACCTCCTGGCCTCATGTGATCTTTCCTTCCACTTAGGCCTCCCAAAGTGTTGGGATTATAGGCGTTAGCCAACACACCCAGCCTTCCAAGAATTTTCTAAGTACCTAATGTCTTATACTAAGTTCTTTCTCTGATTAAAATACTAAACTGAGAAATACTGCATGGTCTTTAAAAGCTAAACAGTGTCTCATCCTATGGATATAAAAATTTACTTCAATTATCTCTTACTCTTCTGTCCAATTTTCAAAGTTATAAATAAAGCTGTTTTAATACAGCCAGAATTCTTAGTTGCAAGCCACAGTGTTGGGTGGGGGAAGCTTAGGTTGATTTAAATAGAAAGAAAATTAATTGACAGGCTACTGTGTATATAATAGAATTTGGAAAACTTAGGTACAGAAGTTACACTTCTAGAACTAATATCCAAAGAACACAACACCAAATTGGTCTGCTGAAAAAAACAAACAAACAAAAAAAAACGCTGGGTACCATATGAGACAGACTGAACTAACATTGTGACTCTGAACACTAGATACAGCTGCCTAAAACTCTCCAAAGAATACAGTTTGAGATGTCTTTGCTTCTTTACTTCATTGCCTTGAGAGTAAAAGTCTGGTGTGGGTATGTTGGACTGTAAAACCTTAGTCACATTCCTGTGTCTTAGACACAATAAAGACTGGGAAGCAAATACTTGGCATTCTCAGGCTCTATAGTGGGAGAGCCACCTTACATGCTCGGGAATTCTGCAAACACAGGGCGATGGTTGATATGCTGTGCAGGTTAACAGCACAACCCCGTTTACCACAGCTGCTGAGCAAATCATTCTGTACCGCTCTGCCTGTTTCCCTAGGATAGATTTTCAATAATGATAATCTGAGTCAAAGAATATGACCATTTTATGAAGGCTTTTGATAGACATTACCAAATTTAAAGCGCCCCCCAACAAAGTGTAAACAGATTTATATTCCCAGAAAAAGATTTTTTTCCATGCTTTCGCTAACACTAAATAATCTCAGTAGAACAAATATTTACCAATTTGACAGCTAAATGAATTGGTGTTTTAAAGGTTGTATTTATTTTATTATCAGTATGATTAGAGATTTTTTTTCAATGTTTACTTGCTGTGTCTATTTACATTTTCTTGCATTATCACATGTGCCTTCTACCTATTTTCTATTGGGGTGTGTTTTCAAAAATTTATTTATAAGGCTCTTTGCTGATAATATAGATGTTAACCCATTTGGTCATATTTTAAAAATAACTTTGCCAGTTTATTGCTATCTTAATTTTTTTTTTTTGTCATAAAGAACTTTCCGATTTTTATTTTATACAATCTGCCAAACTTTTCCTTTAGGAAATCTGAGATTTCTGTCAGACTCAGAAAGGCCATTCCACTTCAATATTATAAAAATATTCTTTTAAATTTACTTCTGGTACCTTTATGAACTTTGCATTTAAATTCACAATATAAACTTGATTTGGGGATAAGGGAAAAGGCAGACATTTACTTT
Source organism: Cebus imitator (assembly GCF_001604975.1). Classification (NCBI taxonomy): domain Eukaryota; kingdom Metazoa; phylum Chordata; class Mammalia; order Primates; family Cebidae; genus Cebus; species Cebus imitator. Next base: position 129,597 of record NW_016107979.1, on the reverse strand, counting down.
ATTATTTTTCTTCAAAATAAAGTTGCTATTGATCATTATCTTTTTGTTAATTGTTCTAGTTTGCTATTTTAAAATTTGTGGAGGAGGTTTTCATCTTTTAAAGCTTTTTTAATGTATTAAGACTAAACAATTGTAGGTAGTCTAACAATTTTTGTAGTTTTCTTTTTCCGGCTTTTCCTTTTATGCTTTAAGAGTTCTTTCTCACTCTCACTATGAGATGAGGTAATTATTCATTTGCATCACCTTCTAGCCATTTGTATTTATTTTTCTTGAATTATCACGTGCATGTTAATTTTTTGGTTTTCTAATTCACTGTTGATTCGCTTAGAATTTATTTTGATGTGTTGTGTGAGACCGGAGACTGAATTAATTTTTCCCATAAAGAAGTATTAAATAAACCCTCCTTTCTCCACTGGTTTGAAATGCCATCTTTATCATACTCTAATTGATAACTATCTATCTTTGTGTCTATTTCACATTGTTTTGTGTATTGTGGCTTTATAGTCAGGTTAATATATAAAATTGCAGATCTCTAAAGGCTTTTACAAATATTTGGGGGTATTAAGAATAACGTGTGGAATATTACAACTCTACAGTTTATCCTGTTTTCCCTTTGGTTTTGAACTATATTTATATGACCTTTACTTTTAATTTCTATTTGTTTAATTCAATGTAATTCCCAGTACTTGCTTCAAATCCTTTGTGGATTATCACGAGACGTAAACAAACAATACACAGTATGGGACTAATGTCCTAACGCCCTCTGTGCTTTACATTATATAGAAAAATCATTTACTACTAAAGCGTGGAATGTGTATCTCTACAATCTTATGTTCACAAAACTCTCCCAAGAAACTTTCACAAAGAAACCACTTTCTGATGAGAAAAAAAGAGGAGGAGGGGACCCAAAAACTCAGGGTCAGGAAAAACTTGTCCATTCAGTAAAACTTGTTTGAAAGACAACGTCTATTTGAAGAGTACCTGTCTTGGAAAGATCACTTCTTTGAACCCAGCCTGGGTGGTCTAGCCAAGCAGCTTTCCCTGTAATTTTAAACTCAAATGACTAGAAGCACTTTTTAACATCAAACAGAAAGCACTAGATTTTCAAAGTATCTTTTGAGAAGACATTAAAATCTTATTGTCCATCCTGTCTAAAGTACACTGTGGTTGGGGGGTTTGAGATAAAGGCTTTCTGCTCCAAAAAATCATGAATATGTGAGTGAATTTTTGTATAAGTCTTCTCACTGAAAATGTTTCCGCTGAAAAAACAGAGGACAGGAAAAGCATCATAAAATTGGGTCTTTTGACAATAAGTTCAGGACACAGAAAAAGGACAGTAATAGAATACAAGTGTAGTACACACCTAAGACATTATAAAGTAGTTAAACAGAAAAGCTCCAGGGAGTTGCCATGTAGGAAGGTTTAATAACATAAGTGAGAAAGCTCATAGTTTATATTCTTGTGCAGTTTGCAGTGGTTAAGACTTTAAAAAAAAAAAAAAAAAAAGCTGTTCACCAAAATCCATTGTCATACACCTGGGTCAAGAGAGCAACCATTTTTAAACAACTGCCAAAGGCAATTTCACAAAATCTACATGGGGGAGAGAGAATGGCTTTAAGTTCTGGCACAATAAAATTCTGCGCCAAGTACAGGCAGCAAGTACTAGGATCACATAAATATGGCTGCAAAGAGAAACTTGCTGTTTTTATCAATTATCATTTTGCCCTCAAGGAAGAAAGGAACTGACCTGATGCAGATAAATGTAAAAGGACAGAGCCTTGCAAAACAAAGGAGACGATTAGCAGTTGATACAGCATTTGACTCAGGAAAACTATCTAGATGGGACCAGAACACCCAGACCTGGAGGTTTCCAATTCCTTAGGAAAGGGAGAGACAAATTTAACACCCGAGCCCCAGTGCATATGTAATTTACTGAATACCTTTGGTTTGCACTAAGGATTTAATAAATAGCAAACGGTGTATATGTATCTAGTCACTCCCAAATTATGCTTTATTTTATAAAGCTCCAAAGTAATTTCATTAAATTAAAAAGAATTATGGGAAACCAGAGAGATCTAACTGTGCTTAGAAGTCTAATGCCTTAAGTGAACCCACTAAGTGAGTGGCCTTCTCACAGAATGAGATGTGCCATCTAGGCCTGGCCCTGCAGGAGTGCCCCACCTGAAAGCACATGTCAACTCTAGAGGCTGAAACTGAGTCTTGGGTCAAACCACTGAAAACTGTATTCTGTTACAAAGCCAGCCTAAGTTGCTTCTAGGCAAGATCTTTGTCTGATTCATTCTGTGTGGAGCCTTCATACTGTGCAGTACAGAGTTTGGCTGAGCACACAGATATCTAAGGGACAGACGACTGTCCCCCTTGTTTCAAACATACAAGAATGTACAACTGCAGAATACATTAATTAATCTCATTCTCCACTGTTCTACTTTTTAGTGCCCATTTAATCATGAACATTTATTCTCAGCCAATCTAGTTTATTCTCAGCACCAAAGAAAGGTTTTATTTTTTGTAGCTATCAGGAATAACGTTTGGACCCAGCAGAAAACATTGTGAAGTATCTAAAAGTTTTGAAGTGGATTTATAAAGAAGGAAAATTATTTTAGAACTTCAAAAATTAGATTGTGGCTAAACTACTTTATAAATATGCTGGAAGGCAAGATTAAAACTTATAAAAGTTATTTTATTAAGCTTTTCACTGTAAGCAGATTCGAGAGGAGACATAATTTACTGACTCTGTGTAAAAGAGAGCTGAATTATGATGGGATTATATGACTATTCATTCAACCACTGTTTACTGAGCACCTATGTATGTCTAGCCACTATGCTAAGCGCAAAAGGAAACAATGAAAATAATTAGCTCCCTGGCCTGACCTCAAGCTGCATATATGCATATATAATCTTTTTTTGTTAAAAAAACATTTTCAATGAAATAAAACATGGATACAGAAAATTACACAAACAAAAGTATAGCTCAGTTAATTGTTATAAGGAAAACACCCTTAAAATCACCACTCAGGTCCAGAATTTTGTTACTAAGAAGCCCCACACACATTTTTCCTCATCCCAATTATAGCCTCTCCTTCTCTGCAAAGTAGCTGCAATTCTGACATTTACAGTGATCACTTCCTTGCATTTTATTATGCTTTTATCACCTAAGTGTGTATCTCCCACACTGTGCATCCAGGGTTAGTCTTATCTACTTTTTACAAAGCCTTTTAAAAATATGCCTGGATATGTCCTTTTTTTTTTTGAGATGGAGTCTCAGTCTGTTGCCACACTGGAGTGCAGTGGAATGATCTTGGCTCACTGCAATCACTGCCTCCCGGGTTCAAGTGATTCCCCTGCCTCAGCATCCAGAGTAGCTGGGACTACAGGCACAAGCCACCACGCCTGGCTAATTTTTTGTATTTTAGTAGAGACGGGGTTTCACCATGTTGGCCAGGATGGTCTCGATCTCCTGACCTTGTGATCCATGTGCCTCAACCTCCCAAAGTGCTGAGATTACAGGCATGAGCCACACCTAGGCAAAAAATATGTCTGGATATGTCTTTTACAGCTCTTTTAATTTGTGAAGTTCCCCCAAGTTCCTCTATTTTCTTTACAATTTTGCTGCCTGCATACACATGGTGAGGCTCAAATGTTCCTTTTCCTTCAGCATTTCCTGAAAATTGGAAGCTGGATCGGAGGCTTGATCAGATTCAGGTTTGACCTCTTTTGACAAGACTATAGGTGGTGGAGTTCTTTAATCAGGAGTCACATAATATCTGAATGTCACTCGTTTTTTTCAGGTTAGCAGTCACTGATGATCAATGCCTAGAGCCATTAATTTATCATGGATTCATTCTTTAATGGGTAAAAAACTGTGATATTCAAATTCTTTTATTTTGTTTCAATTTGTTGGACGAAATAATTTATAAGGAGACACGTCCCTTCATTTATTTGATTGCCTAGTGGTGTAGTTCCACATAAATGTTCGAGATTTTCCTTTTATTTTTCCAGTTATCAACATAATTGGCTCCCTGTCAGACTTAGAAAATAACAAGTTAGTTTTTTAGTTTTATTTTAAATATCATTAAAAACTCATGAATTATTAAAGAACATCTATAAGAAACTAAAGCCAGCATCATATTTAATAGTGAAAAACTAGATCTTTTTGAGACAAGGTTAAGTAAGTCCTCTTTCACCACTCTTATGCACAGTTAGATAAGAAAAAGAAATAAAAGGTACACAGATGGGAAGGAAGAAGTAAAACTTTACTTATTTGAAGACAATACGATTGTCTACGTAGAAAGTTCCAAAGATTCAACAAAAAGTCTCCTGGAACAAATAAGCAATTAAAGTAAAGCTGTAGGACACAACCCTGATAAAAGTCAACTGCTTTCTTATGTAACAGCAATGATGAATTCAAATTTGAAATTAAAAACATGGTACCATTTAAATTAGCACCAAAAAAAGAAATACTTAAGTATAAATCTAATAAATATGTACATATCCTCATTATTTTATATAAGGGAAACCATAAAACTCTGATGGAAGAAATTAAAGATCTAAATAAATGGAAAGATATTCCATATTCATGGATAGGAAGACTCAATAATGTTAAGAAGTCAGTTCTTCCTGACTTGATCAATGCAGTCTCAATCAAAATCCAAGCTAGTTACTCTGTTGATACTGATAAATTGATTTTATTTCTATTTATTTATTTTTCATTTTTATTATACTTTAAGTTCTGGGGTACATGTGCAGAACATGCAGGTTTGTTACATAGGTATGCATGTGCCATGGTGGTTTGCAACTTCCATTACCCTGTCATCAACATTAGGTATTTCTCCTAATGTTATCCCTCCTTATCCCTCCTCCCCCTTGCTATCCCTTCACCTACCCCTCACCCCCTCATAGGCCCCGGTGTATGATGTTACTCTCCCTGTATCCATGTGTTCTCATTGTTCAACATCCACTTATGAGTGAGAACATGTCATGTTTGGTTTTCTGTTCTTGTGTCAGTTTGCTGAGAATGATGGTTTCCAGCTTCATCCATGTCCCTGCAAAGGACATGAACTCATCCATTTTATGGCTGCATAGTATTCCATGGTGTATACATGTCCAGGTCCAGATGGAGACACAGCTGAATTCCACCAGATGTACAAAGAAGAGCTGGCACTATTCCTATTGAAACTATTCCAAACATTTGAGGAGAGACTAACTTGTTCTATGAGGCTAGCATCATCCTGATACCAAAATCTGCCAGAGATACAACTAAGAAAGAAAACTTCAGGCCAATATCCCTGATAAACATTGATGCAAAAATCCTCAACAAAATACTGGCAAATCGAATCCAGCAGCACATCAAAAAGCTTATCCACCACAATCAAGTAGGCCTCATTCCCAGGATGCAAGGTTGGTTCAACATATGCAAATCAATAAATGTGATTCATCACATAAACAGAATGAAAGACAAAAACCACATGATTACCTACACAGATGCAGAAAAGGCTTCTGATAAAATTCAACATTCAGTCATGTTAAAAACTCTTAATAAACTAGGTACTGAAGAAACATACCCCAAAATAATAAGAGCCATATATGACAAACCCACAGCCATCATGCTAAATGGGCAAAAGCCAGAAGTGTTCCCCTTGAAAACTGCCACAAGACAAGGATGTTCTCTCTTGCCACTCCTATCAACATAGAATTGAAAGTGCTGGCCAGGCAATCAGGCAAGAGAGAGAAGTAAAGGGCATTCAAATAGGAAAAGAGGAAGTTCAACTATCTGGTTTGCAGATAACATGATCCTATATCTGGAAAACCCCACAGTCTCATCCCAAAAACTTCTTGAGCCGACAACTTCAGCAAAGTCTCAGGATATAAAATCAGTGTGCAAACATCACCAACAGCAGTCAATCTGAGAGACAAATCAGGAACGTACTCCCGTTTGCAATTACCACAAAAATAATAAAATACCTAAGAATACAGCTAACTAGGGAGGTAAAAGATCCCTACAAGGAGAACTACAAAACACTGCTTAAAGAAATCAGAGATGATCCCAATAAATGGAAAAATATTCTATGCCCATGCATAGGAAGACTGAATATTGTTAAAATGGCCCTACTGCCCAAAGCAATTTATGGATTCAATACTATTCCCATTAAATTACTATTGACATTCTTTACAGAACTAGAAAAACCTATTTTAAAATTCATAAGGAACAAAAACAAAAAAAAAGTCTCAGTAGCCAAGGCAATCCTAAGCAAAGGGAACAAGAGTGGAGGGATCATGCTACTCGACTTTAAACTATACTACAGGGCTACAGTAGCCAAAGCAGCATGGTGTTGGTACAAAAACAGATACGTAAACCAATGGTACACAATAAAGAGCCTGGATATAAGGCAGCATACCTACAACCATCTAATCTTTGACATACATGACAAAAATAAGCAATGAGGAAAAGAGCCCCTATTCAATAAATGGTGCTGGGGTAACTGGCTAGCCATATGCTTAAGACTGAAGCTGGACCCTTTCCTTATGCCATATATAAAAATTAACTCAAGATGGATTAAAGACTTAAATGTAAAACCAAAAACTATTAAAAAATAAACCCTGGAAGACAACCTAGGCAATACCATTCAGGACACAGGCATGGGCAAAGATTTCACGGCAAAGATGCCAAAAGCAATTGCAGCAAGAGCAAAAACTGACAAATAGCATCTAATTAAACTAGAGAGCTCCTGTACAGCAAAAAAAACTCAATAGTGTAAATGGATAACCTACAGAATGGGAGAAAATTTTTGCAAACTATGCATCCAAAAAGGTCTAACATCCATCCATAAGGAACTTAAACAGATTGACAAGGAGAAAAGAAAAACAATACAAAGTGGGCAAAGAACATAACAGACCCTTTTCTAAAGATGACATACATGCGGCCAACAATCATGAAAGAAAGCTCCATATCACTGATCAAATCAAACCACAGTGAGGTAACATCTTATACCAGTCAGAATGGCTATGATTAAAAAGCCAACAAATAACAGAGTCTGACAAGGTTGTGGAGAAAATGCAATGCCTATACACTCTTGGTGGGAGTGTAAATTAGTTCAGCCATTATCTTCAGTGGAAGATAATGTGGCGATTCCTCAAAGACCTAAAGACAGAAATAACATCCAACCCAGCATTCCCACTACTGGATATATACCCAAAGGAATATATATTGGTCTATTAGAAAGACACATGCATGCAAATGTTCACTGCAGTACTGTTTACAATAGCAAAGACATGGAATCAACCTAAATGCCCATCCATGATTGATTGAATAAAGAAAATTTGGTACATATACATCATGGAATACTATGCAGCCATTAAAAAGAACAAGATCATGTCCTTTGCAGGGATATGGATGGAGCTGGAGGCCATTATCTTAGCAAACTAGCACAGGAACAGAAAACTAAATACCACATATTCTTACTTATAAGTGGGAGCTAATTAATGAGAACACATGGACACATAGAGGGGAACAACACACACTGGGGCCCATTGGAGAGTGGAGGTTGGAAAGAGGAAGAGGGTCAGGAAAAGAAAATGAATGGGAACTAAGCCTAACACCTGCATTATAAAATAATTTGTACTACAAACCCCATGACACATATTTACCTATGTAACAAACCCACACACGTACCCCTGAGCTTAAAAGTTTAAAAAACAGTCAGTGGTTTCCAGGGGTTGGGTGGGTGGGGAGGAATGAATATGTGGAGCACAATGAAGTTTTGGGGTAGTAAAACTGTTCTGAATGATATTAAATTGGTAGATACACAACATTATGCAGTTGTCAACCCCATAGAGCTGTAAAAGGCAAAGAGTGAACCTAATGTAAACTATGGACCTCAGTTAGTAACAACGTATCAATATTGGTTTATCAACCAAAAGTATACAACACCAATGCAAGATTTCAAGAATAGGATAAACTGAGGACAGGATGGGAAGAGGAAATACATGGGAACTCTGTACTTCTGCTCAATTTTTCTGTAAATCTAAAACTAATAAAGTCTGTTAATTGAAAAAAAAAACAAGGATTTTGATGTATTTGATAGGTTTTAATCTCCTGCAATTCTTATTCATATCAGAGATTTTTTTGTTCCGTTTTAGGTCCTTGGTATCTTTATCCTTTGACTGAATTCTACTAGCCTTTGAGAACTTCGATCTAGTTGGGATGATAAGAGGTTTGAGGGTCATTTCCTGCCCCATATATGTAATCAGCCTGTAATCCTGGTTTAATATGATGGGAAATACTTCAAATCTATGATCTTGCCCTACAGATTCTCAATACTACTGGGCTGGTCACTGTTTCTAGACCTTTAGAATGAATAGATCTAGGAACCTCTCCCCATTCCCATTCTCCCACCCCCAAGATAAAATAACTTCTGAATTTTTAATAATATTTGAGATTCAAACTCTACACTAAAGAATTTTTTTCTTTAATATCTTTTATATAACAGTTCTCTTCTCTTTTCTTTCACATGGAGAATCCTGGTGCTCAAGGGCACATGGGATGATAAAATTTGAATACCTGCAGTCATATGGAATATTTAATTTGCTTTATGCTACATTACAATACATAACGGTTTCATAATGACAGTATTAATAGTACCACTACCAATAATGATCACTAAAAACAGTTGGAAATGTTCTCAGTCTCCACTCCCAGTTTTTTGTCATTATACTAGTTACATTGTCAGAACATGTCATTTCATACTATACTTTCTCCTTCGATCTTCTTTAGTTTTAGAACTATAAGTATACCTATTTTGCACTCACTGCAAGTACTTATGTCAATGTATCTGTAGTCATTTGCTTGTCTGAAGCTTGTTCTCTCTAGTAGGTTCCTTAGGAAGGGCTTGTGGAACCAATATTCCCTCAGGTCTCACATGTTTCATCCTGATAACAGTACATCTTGCCTTTTATAAAAGAGGGTCAGTTTTGTTGGATATGAAGTTCTTGGCACATATATTCTTTTTGAGGGTGTATTAAAGAGTTACTCTTCTTGTGAAATAAAGCATTGATATTAAAAAATCTGATATTACATTAATTCTTTCCTTTATAAATCATACATGAGGTTGCTGCAAAAGTAATTGCAGTTCTAGCATTAAAAGAAAAAAACTGCAATTATTTTTGCACCAACCTAATACTATTTTTGCTCTTTTGTTATGTTATATAATTTTTAAAATTTAAGTACAATTTATACACAATTACCATTCACCCTTTTCTTAGTGTAAAGAGTTTGAACAAATGCATTCAGTTGTGAAACCACCACTACAATAAAGATACAGTCGATCTCTCGCCTCCCTAAACTCCCCTTGCTGTCTTCTTTCTAGTTAACTCCTCTCCCAACCCTTGTTTTCTATTCCTGTAGTTTTGTCCTTTTCAGAATGTCATATACATGGAACTGTGCCACACGTAGACTTCAGGTCTGGCTTCTCTCACTTAGCACAATATATTTGAGAGCATCTATGTTGCTGCATGAATCAGTTGTTTGTCCCTCTTTAAAAATTTTATATTTCTTTTATTGTGGTAAAAGCACTTAATATGAGATCTACCCACGGCGGATTTTTAAGTGTATAATGCAGTATTGTTAACTTTAGGCAAAATGTTGTAGAACACATCTCTGGCATTTATTCATGTTTCATTACTGAAACTTTATGCCTGTTGATCAGCAACTCCATTTTCCCCTGTCTCCTGCTCCTGCCAACCATAGTTCTGCACTCTGCTTCTGTGAATTTAAATATTTTAGATACCAGGCCGGGCGCGGTGGCTCAAGCCTGTAATCCCAGCACTTTGGGAGGCCGAGGCGGGTGGATCACGAGGTCAAGAGATTGAGACCATCCTGGTCAACATGGTGAAACCCCGTCTCTACTAAAAACACAAAAAATTAGCTGGGCATGGTGGTGCGTGACTGTAATCCCAGCTACTCAGGAGGCTGAGGCAGGAGAATTGCCTGAACCCAGGAGGCGGAGGTTGCGGTGAGCCGAGATCGCACCATTGCACTCCAGCCTGGGTAACATGAGTGAAGCTCCGTCTCAAAAAAAATAAAAATAAAAATAAAAAAATAAATATTTTAGATACCTTATATAAACGAAATCATGCAGTAGTTGTCCTTGTGTGACTGGCTTTTTTTGCTCAGTGTAGTGTCTTCATGGTTCAAACATTATGTCACATATTGCAGGATTTCCTTCTCCTTTAAGGCTAAGTGATATTCCATAGTATGTATATACATTTTCTTTGTCTACTCATCTCAATGTCAATAGACATTTAGGTTGTTTCCACCTCTTCACCACTGAAAATAGTGCTGCAATAAATACAGAAGTGCTAATATCTCTTTGAGATTCTAATTTTAATTCTTTTGGATGAATACCCAGAAGTGCAACTGCTGGATCATATCTATTTTTAGTTTTTTGAGGAACCTCTATACTGTTTTCCATAGTGGCTGTACCATTTTGCATTCCAACCAAGAGTGTACAAGGGTTCCAATTTCTCCACATCGTCTTTTGTTGTTTTGATAATGACCACCCTAATGGGTGTGAGGTGCTATTTCATTGTGGTTTTGAATTGCATTCCTCTGACAGTTAGGGACATTTAGCATCTTTTCATATACCTGTTGGCCATTTGTATGTCTTCTTTGGAGAAGTATCCATTTAAGTCCTTTCTCTATTTTTTAATTAATATTTTTGTTATTGAGTTGTAAGAATTTCTTACATATTTTGAACTTAACCCATTCTCTGATACATGGTTTGCAAATAGTTTCCCATTCTGTAGACTGCCTTTTCACTCTATTGATTGTTTCCTTTGATGTGCCAAAGCATTTTAGTTTAATGTAGACCCACTGTTTGTTTTTGCTTTTGTTGTCTGTGTTTGGTGTACTATCTATGAATTCATTATCAAGATCAGTATTATGAAGGTTTTCCCCTAAGTCTTCTTTCATGAATTTTAGAATTTCAGGTCTTATGTTCGAGTCTTCAATCCATTTTCAGTTGATTCTTGTGTTGTGGTATAAGATAAGGATCTAATTTCATTCTTTTGCATGTGACTATCCAGTTTTCTCAACACCATTTGTTGAAGACTATCCTCTCTGTGTTGTGTATTCATCTCATCAAAGATCAGTTGACTCCACCTGAGTTGGTCTGTGTTAATGATGTCTCTCCCTTTAAACTCCATTAAGGACTGGAAGAGGCAGGGAGAGCCTTAGAGCTCCAGCCTTGGTCGTCACTAAGATGTTAAATCTTAAATCAGAAAATTTCTGGTGATTTAATCAATAAAGAATAATTTCTAGTTAAAAAAAATATATCAGTTGACTGTATATACACAGATTCCTGGACTCTCTGTTCTGTTCCATTGGTCCATATGCCTGTCTTTATGCCAGTACAATGCTGTTTTAATTACTGTAGCTTTGTATATTTTGAAATCAGGAACTGTTATGACTCCAGCTTTGTTTTTCATTCTCATGATTGCTGTTACATTTATTGCCGAATAGTATGTCACTGCATAGACATACCACAGTTTGTATATTCCTTCACCCCTTGAAGAATATTTGGATTATTTTGACTTTTCGGTAATTATGCATAAAACATCCATAAAATTCATTTATAGTTATAAATGATATAAATACATACATATAAAAATATATGTGAAAACATATATTTTTATTTCTTTGAGGTAACCCCCTAGGAGTGGGATTGCTGGACCATACACTAAGTATATGTTTAACTTTTTGAGAAATTTACATACTTTTTCCAAAGTGGCTATATCATTTTGCATTCCCACAAGTAGTATATGTAATTTCAACTTCTCTGTGTATGCTCTCCAGCACTTGGTATTATTGTTCTTTATTTATTTATTTATTTATTTATTTATTTATTTATTTTGAGACAGTCTCGTTCTGTTGCCCAGGCTGGAGTGCAGTGGTGTGATCTTGTCTCACTGCAACCTCCGCCTCCTGTGTTCAAGCAATTCTCATGCCTCAGCCACGCAAGTAGCTGGGATTACAGGCATTTGCCACTGTGCCTGGCTTGTCCTGTTTTTTAAGCAATTCTAATTGACATGTTGAAGTATCTCACTGTAGTTTTAATGTGCATTTCCTAATGATGTTGAGAATCTCTTCATGTGCTTACTTGGCATCTTTCTATCTCATTTGGTGAAGTGCCTATTCAAATCATTTGCACATTTATTAACTGTTTTATTCTGTGATGTATTTGCAGCAGCAACATAAAAATATACCCTGATTGATGGAATTAATAGCTATAATACTTTCTTCCTCTCCCCAAAGAAGTAAAGAAATCACACTTCTCAGCTAAGAAAACATGCGGAACGTTTATGATTTTTAAAATTTTAAAATGAGCAAAACCAGATCCCATTTTCAAGAACAAATGATATACCAGGCATATGTCCTAGTTCATCTCCACAGAAAGTAGAATTACTAGTAAATATATTATCAAAACAATGAATTTTAAATTACAAAACAACATGGAGTGCTTATAAAGAGGAAAAAATTGCTATTTAATGATGTTTACAAATTTATTTATTGCGGCAAGGGTGAAAATTTTTCCAAAGGCGTCTCATTTTAGTTATGCTCATTGGGTCTGTTGCACCAAACATATTTTAAATATATAGTAATGATCAGAATAAAATATATTAAACAGAAATAGAGAAAAATAGTATTTGACATGAAAAATGTATTTGTTACAAGTTCTATATATGGACTTGCATATATGGAAATACTTTTAATGTTATTGTTTCAATAATAAATCTAGAAGATATTAAATTAGTGCAATTAGATAAGTAAGTATTGGTTAATAAGAAAATGTCCTCTCAGCAAGAAACTTGGGGACAGATAATAAGAAAATGTCCTCTCAGCTAAAAATCTGGGGACAGAAAAATTTAAAATGTAAAGAAGGATTTAAAATCTCTTTAAAACTGAAGAGATTATTCACTTTTGACATTTTCATGACCACAGAGAAGTCAGACTTGTAACACAATCTGAGAGTGGTTTTTTTGCAGCAGACAATGGGATGGATATTTGGATCAGTGTGAGATGTGGATGAAGGGGGAAAATTTCTCCTACTGGCACTGTGATGACTACTGAAAACCTACACTACCTACACTGCCTTCCCTGTCTCTCGGCTCATTCTTTCCGAGGCTGGAACACTCAGAGTGGGTGGGGATAGTGGGGAGAACTACCATGCTGCAATAGCAAACCAGCTCCAGACAGGGGTCCTTAAGGGATGCTAACAATACTTTCTGACAATTAATCTTCACTGGGGGATATAAATTATATGCATCACAAACCTGAGTTTGTATCAAGTCAACATAATAATCACAAATGATTATTTCTCTGCCTTTCATATCATAAAACATAACATTTTAATAAGACCTAAATTAATGTTTAAATTAAACTAATTTCCTAATTATAATGATGCTTCAGAGTAAGGAGTATGAAATCTTCAACTAGATGTGCTGTTTCAAGGGTTTTTATTTAATTGGTGAATTCGGTACAAATAGAATAGGCAATTTAATTATTCCACAGAGACATTCTAACTTTAGAAAGGAAATCATACATATTTTAAACATCAACCTAATTAGACTTTCTGTATTTCCTCAAATTAGCCTATGACTGAGAAAGTGTTATGTTTCAAAGATTACAATAATACATTTAAAAACGTAGGGTGAGCAACAAATTAGTTCATTAATTTTAAACTCTAGAGCTAGAGCATTACTTTTCCGGTTGACATGAATTTGTTAATAACAAAACAACTATGATTAGTAAGTCTGTAGACATGTTCTTAAGTAGGATCTGGTTATGTAATTTTAAATTCACAATTAAACACGTTGCCTCTGGAGAAGACCCCAGGTGGTTTGCAGTGTTAAATAGCAGATTAAAGTTGACACAACTAATTTCTTTAATCTTATTAGTGGTACAACAGCTGTCAACTGGAACCATCTCTATAAAGCCTTTTGAGACATAAACAAAATGCCTCAGTATGTCAAATGGAGAACAGTATTTATCAATCACTGTTGCTAATTAGCTTGCAAAGTAATTTTTTACTTTTGTTGTCTATTGGGGACAATTATTCACTTTTAGTAAACCTATAACTAAAAATAGATAGTTAAAATTATATTAAAATAATCTTGACTAGAAATCAGTAATTATTTATTCACAATGGATTGCAGTCTAAATTTTACCCTAACTGGCAAATACAGTTAGTGCTTACTGGGGGTATATGATGCAGTAGACTCAAAAGGTGACACACAGGTTCCAATTCCATGTCTTCATTCATTATTTAGAAGAAGTAAATCCTATGAGAAGTTTACTCCATATTTGCCAACTGATTTGAACCTGAAAGGGTGTTTACAGTACACAGAAATGCTGTATTTCATTTTTAGACTTCATTGTTGGATCTCACGTGAACATTATGTCTCACACATACAAACAGCTACCAGTGGTTTTTGGTTCACCTTTCTGAATTTCTGTTAGGTCAGTTCCTCTCTGGTCCCTAGTCAGCTAGGTGGCAAAAATGATTCCACAGATAATTTCCTATAACCACAACAATAAACCAGGACAAAAAAAACCCAAGCCAAAAATCCAAAACCGCTCAACTAAACAATATCTATCCCATCAAAATGTAAAAATGAAACAAACAAAATAACAACTCTCCAGCAACTCACAAGAATAACAGTATTTTTTACATCAATGAAATGATATTTTATTTTATTAAAATAGTGAAAGTTTTATGTTCACAAATCAGAAACAAAAGTACAGCTATCATTACCCTGCAAACACTAACTTCATAAGAGATCCAACCAAGAACGCTCTTTGATGTAAACTTTGAACTAAATAGTACTTTCTGCTTATCCTTAAATAACTTAATTTTGTTTTGTTGTATAGTACAGAGTATCTAATTTATTGGTCTCTTCTCAACTGTGATGTAAGCTCTTTGAAGGCAAAACTCATACATATCTCAGCACAGAAGAAATTCAACAAATATTTGCAGACTGATAATATTTCTCTCTGATGATACCATGCAGGCAATAAGGTACAGAAGGAAGAACACAAGAACAGGATGCTCAGACCTAGGTCAGGTAATGATGGAAGGTAAATCATTCAGTCATTAAAGGGTTTATTTTCTTCATTTATATAGTGTGATAATGATGAAAACATGCCAAATACTCTGATTGTTAAATAAATGTATATACCTGACAGCTCTACATGGAAATCAAATGTCTTACCATAAATGAGATTACATTAAAAAAAACCAAAAACTCAACACTGCTGCTTTTATCAGAAAATACGAACCAAACACTTACCACTGAAATTTTTTCTTCTTCTTTAAGTTCACTGTTTAGTAATAGTATTGGCACAGGTAAAACAACAACCCTTTATTTATCTGGAATAAAGTTTTGCATTTCTCATTGGAGAGAGAGAGAGAAATAAGAGAATGCAGTCCGGGTGCAGTGGCTCGCACCTGCAATCCCAGCACTTTGGGAGGGCAAGGCAGGTGGATCACCTGAGGTCAGGAGTTTGAAACCAGTCTGGTCAATATGGCGAAACCCTGTCTCTACTAAAAATAGAAAAATTAGCTGGGTATGGAGGTCAGGAGTTCAAAACCAGCCTAGTTAACATGGTGAAACCCTGTTTCTACTAAAAATACAAAAATTAACCAGGTGTCGTGGCGTGCGCCTCAAACCCTAGCTTCTCAGGAGGCTGAGGCAGGAGAATCGCTTGAACCTGGGAGGTGGAGGTTGCAGTGAGCTGAGATTGTGCCATTGTACTCCAGCCTGGCCCACAGAGCAAGACTCCGTCTCAAAAAAAAGAGACTATGCAATGCTCTGAAAACGTGCATCTGGTACTTGAGAATATCATTCTTCAGGGTAGAAGAATAATATGGAGATACTTCTTGGTTTCCCAGAGAGGAACAAAACTGTAATTCCAAAATAGGCTTGAAATGATATAAACCAATGATTTTCTTCATTCTGTTAAGCACTGTAAAATGACTAAGAAAAGATCATTGGTATTTTTCAAATGCTGTTTTTTCCTCTTAGCAGTTGAAACTGCACTGTTCAGTGTAAATAACAAAGGCATAATATAGAAAAGCTTTATCTTGTAGCTGTAGGATTAAAGTTCTGAGCTTTATTATGCTGCCAGGATTTGAGAGGGTGACAGAGAAAGAGTGAAAGAGAGAGACAGAGAGAAAGAGAATGAGAGAGAGATGAAAGACGGTGGGGGGAGGGAGGGAGAGGAGGAGGAAAAAGAGGTCTACGTGGGTATGCTCTTGTCATCTTATGCCTTCTGAACACCTTAACCTCACTTCCAAAATAGGCAACTGGCTTCTAATTTCAGAAAAATAATTGGTGAAATGCTTATGCTTCTTAATAACAACCATATTTTTTACTAAAAAGCTGGACTACAGCCCATGATAATCAAGTCTGAGAGAGCAGGGTCTAAAGAAATACACTTTTTGGTTGTCTGTAAATATAAGTGAATCATGGGTTTCAAGCTAAGTGCTCATTATAAAGTTAATGATGAGATACCCAGTCTGGGACACTAAGTCCTCTTAGAAACTAACATTTGAGAGTTATGAAGAATACGATTAGTACTGTTACTTGTTCTTACAGAACTTTTATTTTTCTTAAAGAACTATACATAATCTATTTTCTTATCTTTGATTCTGAAGATAAGCTCTTCACTGTAGGTATGTTACTTTTAAGTGTTTTTACTATACAGGAGGTAGGGACAGTAAGTTTAATGAACGTCATTTTCTGTATAGATTATCCAAGCTGAGGCCAATAGAAAGAAGGAAAGTTCAGCCAGTCCCAGCTTGTAGTAACGGCATTTAACATACATACAGAAAGGTACCCTAGAGAGCTTGTAGAGTATACTTTCTCTCTTCTTTCCCACTTTAAACGGTGGGCATTCATTCTTTCTTGATGTGAAGAATTTTGAAAAACAACTATGAGGTCACAAGGAAGGCTCTATAGCAAAGTCAAATATTTTCAAGCCAATCTAGTGTTAAAATAATCCTCAATATTTGTATTTGAAAGTATCAGGCTCATTTGGTTAGAAGGAACAAAAATTTACTCAAGATATTTCAAGTAAAAAGAGCCATTTATGTAAGCCTATTGGGAACTTTCACTTGAGTCCAGGAGAAAGTGAAAAACCCTATCTCAAGAGAGCAGGAACAATGATAGCTCTGTGGACTAAACTGCTTTCATTTCCAGCCCCCTTCTGTCCCACGAAGCAGTTTTGGTCTACTTTTTCCCAAAATGGCCTTCCTTAGTCCTGCTAAACTTGGAAAGCACATAGCTCTGTAATGGCCATCCCAGAAGTGACTCTACATAATTATTCAAATTCAAATACCCAAGAAAAAAGTGACTTGAAGTTTTGCAACTTCCCAACTGCAAATTCCCAAGAGAGAAACTCGACTGGGCCAGTTCAACTTTTTGTAATGGATTATAAATCCTATCTTGCTGTCTGGTCTGTAGATTGGTCGCTCTTGAGTCAAACATCTTCTCTTTAGAGTTGAGTCAGCTATGGCCACTGAGGGAAGCACCACATGGATGGCATAAAATACAGCTGACTGGGCATGGATGTAATGCCTGGAATGGGTAGTATTCATAAAACCCTGAAAAAAAGGGCACAACAAACAGGAAGGCAGCAGGTGATGATGAAAGCCAACAAGACAGAAGAAAGGGTAACAACGAAGGCAACTCATAGTGAAAACTGTGAGAGTCTGAATGGTGTTGCAAACTGAAGACAAAGGTAAAGACTTAATAGTAGATAAGTCCCAAAGAGAACAGCCAAATGAGTCAAGAGACTGGAATAAGAAGTAGGCACATGAGACCCAGCATCTCAGGAAACAAGGTGACAGATACTGGCATATGTAACAAGACATTCATTTTATGAAGAGTCTTGTGTATACTACTAGGGTGGCTGTTCCACAAAGGTAACACAGTAGGCTACTACTAATAATATATCTCATTTTCCGTGACTGTAAGTTC
Organism: Cebus imitator; assembly: GCF_001604975.1. NCBI lineage: Eukaryota > Metazoa > Chordata > Mammalia > Primates > Cebidae > Cebus > Cebus imitator. The sequence goes on along the minus strand of NW_016107979.1, from coordinate 111,543 downwards.
CCTGAGGACAGGGTCTGTTTCAGATGGTTCCTAGGTATGGCAATCCTATTCCCATGGCCACAAGTGATCCAAAGAAGGGAAATGCTAGAAAATAGTTTCCTGGGTATAAGGACTGGAAGCCCTAGATTATTTACCTGGTTCTGGAGCACAGTGAGATATCCCTTTTCTACCATAAGAGGAATTGTATCAGCCTCTTCAGAACACCAAGAGAGGGAAACAGAAGCCTTTGGGGACAAAACCTCAATAAGTCATGGGAGAGCAATTCTGAACATTCTCTTAAAAACTCTTTCAAAGGGGTATCATAGCTCTGTCAGGTTGTAGTCATACCCCAAATGTGACTGCTTCCAACACTCATCTGGCAGTGAGCCATATACACGGTTGCTGGTGACTGTGAGGAATAAACAAGGTAATAAGTGCAGAGCATCTAGCACAGTGCTTGGTACCAAGGATACAATAGATGTTAGTTTGTATCTCCTTACCAACTCAAAGGATCAGGTGAATGCAATATTGCCAAGTAAAGTCACAAGTTTTACTTTATTTTACTTTGGAGAATAAATTTGTGATATTTTGTTGTAAATGATCTTCCTAGTGAACAAAGTTCCACTTCCCATCATTCTAAATTCTTTTTTTTTTTGAGACGGAGTTTCACTCTTGTTACCCAGGCTGGAGTGCAATGGTGCGATCTCGGCTCACCGAAACCTCTGCCTCCTGGGTTCAGGCAATTCTCCTGCCTCAGCCTCCTGAGTAGCTGGGATTACAGGCATGCACCACCATGCCCAGCTAATTTTTTGTATTTTTTTAGTAGAGACGGGGTTTCACCATGTTGACCAGGATGGTCTCGATCTCTTGACCTTGTGATCCACCCGCCTCGGCCTCCCAAAGTGCTGGGATTACAGGCTTGAGCCACCGCGCCCGGCCTCTAAATTCTTAAAAATTATATTTGCTGAGTATTGCTTGGCGTGAGTAGGACTGATTTACAATAGGCAGCTAAACGCTTATAAAGAAATAGAAAGCAACTTTACTAATCTATTTGATATGAATAACTAGGCATACTTTACAAAAAAAGAATTATTTTTCCTGTTAGATTAAAATGGGGCCGTCTTATACCTGTCGATGTGCTCTTACTCTAAAACTGTGATAACGACAATGACCTTAAGAATACAGTTCTAGCATACTCTTTGGCCTTTTGAGTAAGCAACAGTCACAAATACATGACACTTAAAAACTCATGGAAGTTTAAAGACATATTAAAAACGTCATTGCCTAAAATCCATCTAACAGTGGTCAAAATCAGAAGGGCCATATTTGGCAAAAATGAGATCATATTGTAAGTCTACAGAGTCCAGTATTTGATGCAGTATGCCCTTTTACTGCTTTCCTTTCATCCACTGGAGACAGAATGCATTCATATATTCATACAATATTAACTATGATGACACATGATTTACAAATACTGTATTTACTATGTCTCATGATCCCAAGGACTTGGGAGATGACAATACAGCAAGTGGAGTACTTGGCAGCCCAGGACATCATAAAGTGCTAAACTGAACTACTCTCTAATCTGTTTGATATTTTTTTCAATGACAAGATGAAGACACAAATGTTCTACGCATCAACTTTAGGGCTGACACAAAGTAAGGAAAATGAAACTGAATTAGAGGCCAAATCAGGATCTTGACATACTGGGCTAAAATTTACCAGGATGAAGTTTGAATTTAGGGTGAAAAAAACAAATACCCAAGTAAAATTAATAGATTATGGCTTCTTAGAAGCCAAAGTGACAAAGACTTAGGGATATAAATCTCAGTATTTAGGCAGTATAATATGGAATCAAAACAATAACTACAATAAAAAACACTGAAAATAACTAAGTGGTTTCTTTGTGCAGGGACTTAAACACATGTACTTTTAATCCTCATAACAGCTCTATAATGTAGGTATTAGTCTTACCATTTAATTGAGGCTCTGTTATAACAAGTAGTTTGGGCCAAGGTCACATAGCAAATTAGTAAAAAGCAGAGCTAAGCCTGGATCTGACTTGACAGCCTACACATTTTTCACTATACCATGCTGTGTGCTTTGCTTTGTGTCGATCAGTGTACTTCTACATGAAAAACTGTGTCCCACAGGGACAATGAAGGGATAAGCAAGGCTGACAGAGAAGAAATAGGCACCTAGTTAGTTCCCCAACAGAACAACCTAAAGTAGCTCACAGAGTTTACTATTTGGCCCTTATCCCTGTGTTACTATCAGAAATTACGAATATTAAGTAAGTAAAAGGCAACCTGGGAAGACTCTCTTTGGTGCCCCAAGAGGTTTGCTGGTTGCCTTGTAAATTATGAAACATCTACTGCTGCCTGGAAAGGGCTTAGAGATGTGGAGTGCCAGTTTAGTATCACCTCTCATTTTAGTTTTCATTGCTCATACACACACACACACACACACACACACACACACACACACACAGAGTATAAAAAGACAACACAAAGTTTTGGTACAGCTGCTTCTAGTCACAGCAGATTCATCTTCTTGTTTATACAACATGGGCCATTCTTTATGCTTAAAAAAAGTGAAAACTCCCATGCATTTTCAAATATTAAAAAGCTAGGATGAACCACTATTATTAAAGTTTTAAAAAGGCTAGAAGATGTCATTCATTTGTCTGTACTTGTTTTCTGCAATTAAAAGTTTATAGATTTGGGAGGCTGAGGTGGGCGGATCATTTGAGGTCAGAAGTTTGAGACCAGCCTGGCCAACACCCTGTCTCTACTAATAATACAAAAAAATGAGCTAGGCATGGTGGTGCACATTTGCAATCTCATCTACTCGGGAGGCTGAGGCATGAGAATCACTTGAACCCAGGAGGTAGAGGTTGCAGTGAGCCAAGATTGTGCCACTGCACTCCAGCCTGGGTGACAGAGTGAGACCTTTTTTTTTTTTAAAGTTTGCAGGCAGAATAACATTAGTGTTACCCAAAGGAGGTACAAACTGTCTTGTTTCAGGGTGATCTTTCTAGGCACTGAAAATAATTTTATTGGAGCACATTTGTTTAAATGATTGATTTTGTAGTAACATATCCTGACCTAAGCCCTTTCAATGATAACTTGAAAATAATTAAAGCAGTTTTATGGCTTTTCCCTGGTTCTGAGGAGAACAAAACAACCCACTGCAGACTCAGAACGGTTTCAAAAAGTTACAGTTCCAGAAGCAGGTATAATTCTCAATTTCACATAAAAAAAGCTTCTGGAAGCAAATATGCATTCACAGGAAGTCGCTTAGCAATAATTATAGGACAGCGCAAGACATGCAACTACTGAGGTACTATGCGGAGTAAAAAGATATATGAACAGGACGGTAAGAGGAGAGGAACAGGAAGCTGTTTTATCCACTGACAAAGAGCTCCGGGCTTCAGAAGCAGTGACACACAAGGTTTATGGCCATAGGACTCCAAGTTTCAACAGGGTAACTGTTATGAGACAGTGGCTTAAGCTTACCAAATCTTCTGCTGTTTATCACTGAGAAAATTAAACAGGATATTCTCAACTAGCCTCTTTAGGTAACAGCCATGTAATGCCACAAGAGGCAGGAAACAGCACGAGCTAAGGTGGCAAAAGGTTCATGGAGTTGAGCGATGGGAACCCATTAGGGATGGAAAGAGTCTGGACAGGCTGAGGACAAACGGACTGCCCAGGGACTGTGGCAAGCCCAAGGCCTGGGCAGGGATTTCTGCATGAGAGCAGTTGGAAGGAAAATGAGAAAAAATATTTTTTGAAGTAAGCCACTGACTCATGTCCACCAGTATGCCCTTTTTCTACATTTAAATTTGAAGTGGTTGCAAAATTCCTCTTGCTGTTCTCTGAGTAAACAGCATAACACTCTCATGGCTTTATTCTTGAGAACTGAAGCTGGCTTAGAAAGTGGAGTTATGATACTGAGACTGTGCTCAGGATAGAAGAATCTTATAGTCAATGCTGGATGCCCACAGCTCTGGGTGCTGGACTCACTCAGTAAGCAGCACTTAGTTGAAAACACAATTCTATCCATCTAAAGTGAGAATAAGGAACAAGCTCTTAATCCGGACCCTGTGGGTCAGCTAGTGCTGACCAGTTGCGGGGCACTGCTCTAGACTCTCAAGATTCTACAATGCCTTTGTAAAGGGAGTGTGTGCTGGTTCTTGCTTATGTCTTTGAAGAACTGTGGTCACCTCTTCCATTTCCTAAATGAGGGGCAGAGATAAGCACCAGAACAACATACTCTGTCACAATGACAGTAGTAGCTTTTGGGAAATAGGCATTTATTGTAGGTTATCAGCCAGAGAGCTTAGTGTCATGCATGTTGACGCCTACTAGAAAACAAAACAAAACAAAAAACCTCTAGGCGAATTGAAGATGAACCATACGAATTATTAACAGTTATCAAAGCACTCTCCCAAGGAGTCAATATCATTTCCTTTCTTATTTCAAATATTTATTATGTTTCACTCCTTTCCACTTTTCTCCCTGCCAATTAACTTACAATAAGTGAAGACAACCCACCCAGCAACACCCTGTAAATGAAGTCCGTTTTGATAAGGAATAGCAACTCTTGCGGCTTACAAAAACCACTATGCATGCTATAACTTGCCTGACGGGGAGCTGCCTGCTCCACAGAAAGATTTCCTGACTTAAAGAATACCTATACCATTCTTCATTAATCTTTGTTAGTACGGCAAAGGAATCCAAATTAACTTTAATGTCAAAAGCTTGTACTCAGAAATATCTCGTCAGGTAGCTAGCACTGTCTTAAACCAAGCAAGACTATTTTATAAACTCTCACTTAACATTTATAAAGTAACTTTATATTACAATAATATACAAATATACACAATAATAAACACTTAGCAGTTTACAAAGAGCTCTCATATACATTATTTCAACTGATCTCACAGTAGCACCATGAGGTTAATACGATTACATTTATTTTTCCAAATAAGGAAACAGATGCAATGAAATAAAGGCACTCACTCGAATTCTCTCAGCTAGTAGCCTGGCAGAGGTAAAACTAGAGCCCAGGTTTGTCTGACTCCAAAGCCAATGCTATTTCTTTTAAATACAAATGTCTCTCAGAAAAAAAAGATAATATACTCTTGGAATTTTTCTTTCCCTATTATAGCCAATGGACAAACGAAGCATTCACTTTTTCTTTCTGAGCTAGGGTCTTGCTCTGTTGCCCAGACTGGAATGCAGTGATGCAATCATGGTTCGCTGCAGCCGTTACATCCTGGGCTAAAGTGATCCTCTCCTCTTACCCTCCTGAGTAGCTAGGACTATAGTATGTGCCACTATGCCTGGGTAAATTTGTTAATGTTTTGTAGAGACGGAGTCTCGCTACATTGCCCAGGCTAGTCTCGAACTCCTGGGCTCAAGCAATCCTCCTGCCTTGACCTCCCAAAGTGCTAGGATTATAGATGTCAGCCACTGTGCCCTGCCTAAATGAACTTTTATTAAAACCTCTCCTTTAAACTCTGTAAATCAGAGTCTCCACAAAATACCCAGAAACTTGCATATGCTACAACCCAGGAACACAATACTTCTGAAATAACACTGCTGCTGTACCCCAGCTGGCCAGGGACTAAAGGGAGACTTAAGAGAATAGGAAAGCAATTTACCGTTAAAGACTAAAGTGCAATTCAGTTCCCAGCAATTTGGCTGGGACTCTAGGCTATGACTGCTCTTTCTGTCTGGTAAGAACGTCTTGAAATTTCACAGCTCAGACCTTTGTTAATATACTTACCATTTTTTTTCTCACATGTAACACTGTAAGTTAGCTTTGTTATCATTATTTATTTGTGCTCAATTTTTAGAAGCAGTTAAAATTGCTTAGGGGTTCATCAATTCTTCTTGATTTCAGAATAGAGCAGGTCACAGACTAAAAAGATTTCCTTAATAAGGCTTTTTAGGCTCAATTTGAGTTTTGCAACTGACATTGAGCACCTCTGTTTTTCTCCCTAATGGGGAGTGTAAGCTTTTGGTATTCAACCCTGAATATATACACAATTTTCTTGTGGTTCTCCATATGGAAACCATAGGGCAGAAATGACTCACAAATGAAACGTAAAAAATAGATTAAGAAACTCTACTTACTTAGGAGGAATTCTTAAAACTGTGTTCACATTTGTGGCTGGGACTACCGCTTGAAGGATGTGTTCAAGGGCTGTTAATCCACCAGCAGCTTGAAATGCAATCTGATCTGCCACATTCTAGACAGAAATACAAACAGAAGTCAGCCCAATTTCCCAGGAATAAAACTATAATCAAATGATACACATAGTCTGAAACATTCTGCTGGTTCAATTATTCTACAAATATTATTCTATAAATGTTTGTTGACTGCTACTCACTGCTAATTGTTTCAGTACTAGGAAATATGGATAAATAGGAGTGAGCATAAAAGACATGGCTGCTGTCCTCCATGAAGCTTCAAATTTGGTGGATGGCAAGCAAAGGCAACCAAAGCAAAAATGGACAAGTAAAATCACATCAAGTTAAAAAGCTTCTGCACAGCAAAGGAAATAATCAACCAAGTGAAGAGACAACCCACAGAATGGAAGAGAATATTTACAAACTATCTATCTGACTAGGGATTAACAAGAATATATAAGAGTTCAAACAACTCTGTAGGAAAAAAAAAATCTAACAATCCAGTTTTAAAACGGGCTAAAAATCTGAATAGACATTTCTCAAAAGAAGATACACAAATGGCAAACAGGCATATGAAAAGGTGCTCAACATCACTGATCATCAGAAAAATTCAAATCAAAACTACGATGAGATATTATCTCACCCCAGTTAGAATGGCTTTTATCCAAAAAATAGGTAATAACAAATGCTGGCAAGGATGTGGAGAAAAGGGAACCCTTGTACACTATTGGCGGGAATGTAAATGAGTACAATCACTATGGAGAACAATTTGAAGGTTCCTCAAAAAACTAAATACAGAGCTACCATATGACCCAGCAAGTCCACTGGTAGGAATATGCCCAAAAGAACGGAGATCCATATATCTAAGAGAGATCTCCTCTCCCATATTTACTTCAGCACCATTCACAATATAGCCAACAACTAGAAGCAACCTAAGTGTCCATCAGGAGATGAGCGGATAAACAAAATGTAGTACATACACAGAATGGAGTACTAATCAGCCATAAAGAGAATGAGACCCTGTCATCTGCAACAACATGGCTGGACGTGGGGGTCTTTATGTTAAGTGAAATGAGTCAGGCGAAGTGAGACAAACTTCACATGTGCTCATTTACTTGTGAGAGCTAAACATTAAAACAACTGAATTCACGGTGATAGAGAATGGAAGGATAGGTACCAGAGTCTGAGAAGGGTATTGGCGGTGGGGGGAAGGGTTCTAATAGGGGAGGAAGTGGGGACGGTTAATGAGTAAAAACAATAGAAAGAATAAGACCCAGTACTTGATAGCACAGCAAGCATGAGTATCATCAATAATCATCTAATTATACATTTAAAAATAACTAAAAGAATACAGTTGGATTGTTTGTAACAGAAAGGTGAATGCTTTAAATGATGGATACCCCATTTACTCTGATGTGATTGTTAAGCATTGTATGCCTATATCAAAATATCTCATGTAAACCATAAACATATATACAAACTATGTGCCCACAATAATTAAAAATTAAAAAAATATGAGTGGCTAGGACCAACACTAATCAGATATTTATAAATAAGGTGATTTTAATTATAAGTACTTTGAAAGATAAAATGTTCTCTATGAGAATAATGGAGGAATCAACTATATGATGGAGAAAGGGTCAAGATAGGCTTCTCTGAGAAAACTGAGATTTTAAGACAAGCAAAAGAACGGGGGAAGGGAAAAAGCACTCCAGGCAAAGGAAAAAATTTATATGTAAATTTTTGCAATACTCCTTTAAAAGTCAGTTTTATCACATTGTAATCTTAATTACCACCTAACAATATAGGCTTCAACAAAGATTCCTTCTACTAGAATATTCGTCTTCAGCAATAGAAGATAATAGAGTATCTAACCATTTTAGCTGTATCCTTTTTTAAAAATACCATTTCAGCTATTTTGGACCAACATTAAGTAACAACATTAAGTAACCAAAACCTATGATTATTTCATGCAATTTATGAATTGTATCTAATTCTTGTGGGAAATAACACTTCCAAGTTCTTTGCATTACTTTGGCATGGGGAAGAGGAGAGTAATTCTATGCTACACTGTATGTTTTTAAGCATAGGCAGAATCACTGCAACATATATGTAAAAAATAAGATAACCTATTGTGACTTGAAGTGTGTCCCCCTCAAAATTCATATGTGGACCCCAACTCCCAGTACTTCAGAATGTAACTGTATTTGTAGAGAAGATCTTTAAAGAGGTAACTAAGTTAAAAGTGAGACTCTTAGAGTAGGCTCTGGTCCAATATGACTGGTGTTCTCATAAGAGGAGAAAGAGACACCAGGCTTACACCTGTGCAATCAAGAAGTCACATGAGGACACAGCAAGAGGTGGCCATCCGTGAGCCAAGGAGAGAGGCATCAGGAGCAAGCAAACCTGTGGACACCTTGATCTTAGACTTCCAGCATCTATAACTGAGGGAAAATCCACTTCTGTTGTTTAAGCAAACCAGTCTGTGGCACTTTGTTATGGCAGCTCCAAGCAAACTAATACAAGCCCTCTATTACATCACCACCTTACATTTCTTCTAATACATTCCACAGCCTTGAAATTTTGAAATACTGAGGTTTTTTTGAAAAGGGAATGGGGAGGAGATATGAGTATACATAAGCTCTGTCAACATATTTGCCTGATTCTTCTGATGTTCTGAGCATTAATAATGTATCAATTACTGTCGCCAGTACATGTCTAGAGTTTAGCAGTGTAATAAATGCTTATCTTAATCATTCAACTGCTCTCTTTGTGCACAATAAAATATTTTGTGACAACAAGTTCATTGTGAAAGCTAGACAAGACTCATGCTTAAGATTAAAAATTAATAATTTTGTTATTAATGGAAAATATTTCTTTGCAATAAAACAAACAATCAAAAACTGCAAAATCCAGTTACTTAATAATTTATTTAATGCTGTGATGCTGTTGTTATTCCCTCTTCTTATGCTAGGATGTCGATATATTCGGAAAACAGTAATAAGCTCTGTATTATCATATAATATACATAGAGAAAACTGCACCAATCATGATTGTACAGCTACATGAGTAAAAACAAATTGAACACGCTGTGTAACCACTTCAAAACTAAAATACAAAGCTTTATAGCATGACATAGTATCCTTTGTGCCCATCCTATTCACTATCTCTCCCTTGTCCCAAAATGTAAAGGTTATTCTGACTTTTAAACTCATGAATTCATTTTGCCTTCTTTTCATATCTACATCACACTTTATCCAACTGTATCTAGCTTTTTACTGGTTGACTGTTTATTTCTAAATTCATCCATGTTGCTGCCTATAACAGTAGTTCATTCATTTTCCTTGCTATTATTCCTTTGTCTCACCCTATATATCCGCTTATTGAAATGTTTCACTGCTGATTGACATTTGGCTTGTTTCTACCTTGACGCTTCAGACAATACTACTTTAAACATTTGTGCACATGTATCTGGCAATGTGATATGCAGCTCTGTTGGACAGGCTAGGAATAGAACTGCCGGGTTACAGAGTATGCATTAGGTTCAGTTTTAGTAGCTATGGCCAAACAGTTTTCTAAAATATTTGAAATAATATCTGCAGTATAGTGCTAATTTCAGTTATTCCACATGCTCACCCAAACTTGGTTTTACCAGTCTTTTTAACTTTAGTCATTGTAATGAGTATGTACTGGCATTACACTGAGGGTTTTATTTGCTGTTTCCTGATGACGAGGGGAACATCTTATGCTTCTTGGCTGTACGTGGTTTAAAAATTTAATTTAGGTATATTTTATAATTGGGTGAAAGGCTCAGATCCTAAATATACTGTTCAATCAAATGAGAAATGCTTATCAAGACACACCCATTTTTATCACCCCAGAAAGTTCCCTCATGTTCCTTCCATGGTCAATCCCTCCTCCCTGAAGCAACCACTGATTTGTTTCATAGTTTTGACTATCACAGATTTTCTTTTTTTTTTTCTTTTTGAGATGGAGTTTCACTCTTGTTGCCCAGGCTGGGGTACAATGGCATGATCTCGGCTCACCGAAACCTTTGTCTCCCGGGTTCAAGCGATTTTCCTGCCTCAACTTCCTGGGTAGCTGGGATTACAGGAGCCCGCAACGACGCCTGGCTAATTTTGTATTTTCAGTAGAGATGCAGTTTCCTCCGGTTGGTCAGGCTAGTTTCCTGACCTTGGGTGATCCGTCCCCCTTGGCCTCCTTAAGTGCTGGGATTACAGGCATGAGCCACTGTGCCCGGCCCAACTATCATAGATTTTCCTATAAATGAGATCATATAGTACGTATAAATATTTTCTGGATTTAATTTGGTAGGAATTGGTTATTCTACCAGTAGTTTTAAAACAAGCCCAGGTAACTATGGAAACACCTCAAGTGTAGGGAAAATGGTGGAGGGTCATGATGGGGATGTAAACACATACATACACCTCCTTTCTTATATGTGCAACAAATAAGGATTCAAGATAAAATATTTTAAAACATTACAAATCATAACCATATTAAAAATTAAATGAAACATTTCTGTAAAACAGGGATGGAGAAGCTCATAGTAATACATAGCGGAAGGGTCCAATTTTTAGTAGATTCTCAAAAGAACATTTGCTCCCCTAGACTATCCCCTCTTCCTCAGCCTTCACACTGATTCAGCCTCCAAATTCTGAAAATTCTGCTTCTGTTATACTTCTTGCCTCTTCTATCCATGCCCATTGTTAATTACCATGTCAGTACCATGTCTAGTTAGGCTCTCACGGTATCTTGCTTGAGGTATTGTAGCAACCTCCTAATTAGTATCTTTGTGTCCAAGCTTATCCTAACCAGTCCATTCTCTAGAACACTGCTTCCCAAACTCTATCGAATAAAAGCCAATTTTTTGTTTTTAAATTTTTTACTCCATTATAGAGTAACACTTTTGTCAAATACAATATAGATGAAGTACTGAACAAATGGGAAAAAATGTACTAAGTAGAAAGCCACATTTTAAAATAGTGTGAGAATGACCATACTGCCAAAAGCAATCTACAAATTCAATGCAATTCCCATCAAAATACCACCATCATTCTTCACAGAACTAGAAAAAACATTCCTAAAATTCATGTGGAACCAAAAAAGAGACTGCATAGCCAAAGCAAGACTAAGCAAAAAGGACAAATCTGGAAGTATAACATTACCTGATTTCAAACTATACCATAAGGCCACAGTCACCAAAACAGCATGGTATTGGTATAAAAATGGGCACATAGACCACTGCAACAGAACAGAGAACCCAGAAATAAACCCAAATACTTAACAGCCAACTGATCTTCGACAAAGCAAACAAAAACATAAAGTAAAGAAAGGACGCCCTATCCAACAAATGGTGTTGGGATAACTGGCTAGCCACACGTAGGAGAATGAAACTGGATCCTCATCTCTCACCTTATACAAAAATCAACTCAAGATGGATCAAGGACTTAAATCTAAGACCTGAAACTATAAAAACTGTAGAAGATAACATTGGAAAAACCCTTCCAAACACTGGTTTAGGCAAGGATTTCACGACCATGAACCCAAAAGCAATGCAATAAAAACAAAGATAAATAGCTGGAACTTAATTAAACTAAAGAGCTTCTGTACGGCAAAAGGAACTGTCAGAAAAGTAAACAGACAACCCACAGAATGGGAAAAAATCTGCACAATCTATACATACAACAAATAACTAATATCCAGAATCTACAAAGAACTCAAATTAGTGAGAAAAATTAGCAAGAAGAAAACAATCCCAACAAAAAGTGGGCTGAGGACGTGAATAGACAGTTCTCAAAAGGACATATACAAATGGCCAACAAACGTATGAAAAAATGTTCAACATCACTAATGATCAGGGAGACGCAAATCAAAACCACAATGCGATAACACCTTACTCCTACAAGAATGGCTATAATAAAAAAAAAAATAGATATTGATGTGGATGCAGTTTAAAGGGAACACTTCTACACTGCCGGTGGGAATGTAAACTAGTGTAGCCACTATGGAAAACAGTGTGGAGACTCCTTAAAGAACTAAAAGCAGAAGTATTTGATCCAGCAATTCCACTACTGGTATCTACCCGGAAGAAAAGAGGTCAATGTGCAAAAAAGATACTTGCTCATGCATGTTTATAGCAGCACAATTCGTGACTGCAAAAATGTGGAACTAACCCAAATGCCCATCAATCAGTGAGTGGATAAAGACACTGTGGGGTGTGTGTGTATAGATATATGCACATATATATATACACATATCTACACATTATACACACACACACACATACACACACACACACACACACACACACACACACACATATACATAAATATATGAGGGAATACTCAGTCATTAAAAGAAATGAATTAATGGCATTTGCAGCAACCTGGATGGGATTGGAGACTATTATTTTAAGTGAAGTAACTCAAGAATGGAAAAGCAAACATTGTGTGATCTTACTCATAAGTGGGAGCTAAGTATGACGATGCAAAGGCATAAAAATGACACAATGGGCTGGGTGTGGTGGCTCATGCCTATAATCCCAGCACTCTGAGAGGCCAAAGTGGGTGGATCACTTGAGGTCAGGAATTGGAGACCAGCCTGGTCAACATGGTGAAACCCCGTCTCTACTAAAAATACAAAAATCAGCCAGGCGTGGTGGTACATGCCTGCAATCCCAGCTACTTGGAAGGCTGAGGCAGAAGAATCACTTGAACCCAGGAGGCGGAGGTTGCATTGAGCCGAGATTGCACTACTGCACTCCAGCCTGAGTGACAGAGCAAGACTCCATCATAAAAACAAACAAACAAACAAAAACCCACAAGGGACTCTGGGGACTCAGGAGGAAAGGGTGAGGAATAAAAGACTACACATTGGTTATACTGCTTGGGAGATGGGTCCACCAAAATCTCACAAATCACCATTAAAGAACTTACTCATGTAGCCAAATACCACCTGTTCCCCAAAAACCTATGGAAATAAAAATAAATAGATAAAATAGTAGATGCAACAGACATAAAATTACTCTGTCAACTTGCAAAATTTACTCTTGTGTATTTACTTCATTTTGGTAACAGTGGCCTGGCACCAGCTTATGGCCTTCATTTGAGAAGTCCTGCCCTGGATACACAATGAAGAAATACTCTAAACAGTAAATGTCATTATGTCACTCTTTGCTTCAAACACTCCAGGGATGACTTCTTCACAGAACGAGATCCATGCACCTTAGAATGATTCTTCAGAATCTGATCCCTCTCCAATAGCCTCCTTCCCTGCCAGGACCCCGGCCTCCCTCGCAACCTAACATGTGACCCCTACTTTTTCATGCCTCTGTGCTTTTGCATAAACTCTTCCTTTTCAGGAAGGAAAAAACTCTCGTCTTCATCTTTGTATTCTCACTAAACTCTGAGCTTGCTGATGTCAAGAGATCAAGTCTGCTTCATCACCACATCCCAAAAACTTAGCACAGGGGACTGCACTCAGTAATGCTCAACAGTGGTTGCTGAATGAGAAGGAAGGCTGACAAAGCTTCTCTTACATTATGCATGATTTTAACTGTAAAAACACAAACAATAATTTCTCTGGCATGATTCTAGGATGAAATCCTCCAGTCTGGTTATTATGTTTGCCTCACAGAATAGTGTTTCACTGGAAATGAGCTTCATGACCAAAGAATGAGATTCAGCTTTCCAAGACTGAAGGACATGTTCAACCTTAACTTCCTTAACAACCATCAAGGAAGGAACTAAACTCTCCTATCATATTCCATTTTAGTGTAAAGACTTTAGGTATTGACATCTCTCAATTCAAAAACAGGGTATGGAGTACTTTAAGCCAAGCGGAAGCACCAGTGGATCAATCTGTCCACAGGGAAACCGAGCAGCACCACCGCTGTTCCTGCAGACCCCTCCGCAATGGGAGGACACTGCGTCACCAGTGCAGATGTGGAGGGGAAAAGGAGTGAGTAAAAGCAGATCATTTTAATGTATACATCTATGTCTTAAAAAAAAACCTCTGAAAAACCCTCAAAGACTTTTCTGCAATGCCAACAACATGGATGTGACCTCTTGAAAAACTTAAGACACAAGCTCTAACAGATATTAAACAGGACCAAATAAGCCAATTGCAGGAAGTTATAGGCCATTCAGAGCCAACTTTTTACTAATGTACAATTGAAAACTGAAGTTTTAGTTTATTATTTGCAGCTTTTCAAAAACCAAAAAACAAAATCAACTGTGGTATCTCCCAAATCACCCCCTGGAGTTAAGGAAGATTCTGGCTACGTGTACTTCTGGATTAGGGATGCAACAAGCCACCTCTGAGCTCTTCCATCGAGCATGGCCAGATAGAAACACTGCTCAGTATCTTCCTAAGTTCCTCATGTCCCACATCAACCCCTATTCATCCCATCACCTCTGCCCTACCTCATGGTCCCATTCTCTCTGTCTGCAAGCTCCTCAAGAGTGGCATCTGACTCATCTTTGCAGCCCCAGTCCTGGCAAAGAGCAGAAATGGTAAATACCTGATAGACAAGTGATGGAACAAAAGAATGAACCAATGAAAGGATTTATTTCAGACACTAAAATAATGTGCCGTGAGATATAACAGATGAACACAATAGAGGCATGTTATTATAAGAAGGAGAAATGCCACTCACTGGATCCCATTCCCAACCGTTTATATGTGAATACGGATGAAACAATCCTGTGATATTAGAGACAACCTCCGCATCTCATGGGGACAGAAACGGAAAATCAAGATGTCTCAGTGATGAGCCAACCAAATGTGAAAACTAAGAGAGGAAAAAAAACCTTCCCAAGCATGTGGTGTTAAATACCTTATATGCAAATCAAAAAAGGAAATAATTGGCCAGGCACAGTGGCTCACGCCTGTAATCCCAGCACTTTGGGAGGCCGAAGTAGGCGGATCACCTGAGGTCAGATCTAGACCAGCCTGACCAACATGGAGAAACCCTATCTCTATTAAAAATACAAAATTAGCTGGACCTGGTGGCGTATGCCTGTAATCCTAGCTACTCGGGAGGCTAAGGCAGGAGAATTGCTTGAACCTGGGAAGTGGAGGTTGCAGTGAGCCAAGACTGCACCACTGCACTCCAGCCTGGGCAACAAGAGCAAAACTCCGTCTCCAAAAAAAAAAAAAAGGAAATAATCTTCATACAAATACAGGTAGACTTAAAGGACACAGAAAGCTTCCCAAACCCTTGTTTCTCTTTTTGTACCACACCAACTTCCCATGCCAATCACTTGGCACTTCTTATACAGTGCTCCTATTCTATTTCTGGATGCCTTAATGCCATGAATACTCTTCATATACCATTTATGCTTGTCCCTATCCCTCAGCATCGAGAAAAGTAAGTACACTAAAAATGCTTAACCATAATTATCTTCTCCATCCAAACTGCCACCTTTCCAACTTGTAATGTTCAAATGCTCTCCCAATCCCTTAAGACCAAGATCAAATGTTGCTTCTTCTGTTAAGTCACTCAGATCCCCTCAACTAAAGTCAAAGCTCTCTGTTAATTTAGCTGCATTTTTTTGTGTGGCCCTTCCCACTTTCCACTTTATATAAAGTTATTTGTGTCCATGTACTAGACTGTAAAGCCTAAGCTCTCCTGTGCCTGTGCTCCTATCCAGGGCCAAGCACATGATGCACACACTGTGGGTATCAAGCCAAGTTTTTTCAGTGACTGAAAACATTTCATTCTAGAAAGGTGAACTCCCTTTCACCCCTTATCTAATTCTCTACATTCAGACATATAAAACTGGAAAAAACCTTAATAAAGAGCTTTATAATTCTGATTTGATTGAGAAAAACATACCTTTAAAGATAAAATGTGTGGCTTTCCTTATGTACCTGGCATAATACCTTAAAAGCTCTGCCTTCCCCTGCTCTCACCCGCTGTGAGACTGACAACTGACTAATAGGATTAGTGGCTCCATTCTAATAACCCCACTTAGCTAAAGGCCAGCAAAAAATGACAGTCTCAATCTGAATTACACAGCCAGGGAATCCATCCAATTATTAACTAGAGTAACTGTTATTACCTCTCCCAATCAAAGAAGAGGCAGCTGTTAATCTTTGGCGGCCTGCAAAGGCTAGTGGCCTTTGTACTTGACTTTTCTGTAGACAATAATTATGTTCTTTGTGATCAGGGAGGAAGGCCTTCAAAGCTTTTTAGACAGAGGTGGCAGATGGGGAAAACTGTTTGTGTGTTCATTAGCAGTATAGGCTAAATTTGTTCTGAGCATCTGTGGCACCTTAAGACCTGTTTAGAGATAATACAAGTAGATTTTGGCAAGTCCATAAATTTAGAACTCAGTAGCCTAATTCATAGAGATGAGAAGATCCTGAAGTGAAAATTTTTATGGTTGTTTTTCCCAATATGGAAAACTTTACTAACACTTAAGAGACATCGTTTTCACTTTTCTACTATTCTTATCTGTTAATATTAGTTTAAAAGAAGCAAGCATAATGAGAGGATGCTCCTTGTTCTGTTTTTCCCTTACAAGCTTTCTAACTTCTGGCTTCTTCATATTCCCATGATCTACCTAAATATCTAAGCTCAGCTTTTCACCTGTAGGCACTAACACTGACAGCACTCAGGTTCTGGGGTCAAGGATGTTATAAGAGCAAAACCATATACTGTGGGAATGTGATGCCAAAAACAATAAAATTATAAGCTACAGTTTGAAGGCTTAGGTGATACAGTAAGTGGGGCCGAGAGGCAAGAAACGCTTTCTCAGTATTAAAGGAACAGTTCCTTTGCAATGCTTATTAGAAGTTGGACCCTTTGGAAGGCGCTCCCTGAGGGAGCTGAATTGTGCCATTTCTGACCCATCTGGACTAAGGGAGAAAAGAGCAGAGTGAGTCAGATAACTGAAGGACAGAAGCAGACCACAAGACCTCGGTGCTCTTTCTCTTTCTTTTTAAGCTGTTATGAGGTAGATGACCAAAGATTAGTGTGAAGAGTTCATTACTGCATTCCGACAAAGCTCACGACAGTTATTTTGATCTTCCTTGCCCTCAAGTTCTCCAAAGCTGCCAAGTGGCAGGCACTGGGCCAGGACCAGCACTGCTAGTCTAGTAAGCAGTAGACTTATAAATAGATAAATGCAATACAGTGAGATAACGGTGGTAACGAGGGGATATAAAAAGACGCACACAGAAGAAATGATTCCTTTGACTAACTCTTTAGAACACAACTGGTGTCAACATGGAGTTTTCCGAGCTACTATGCTCTCAAATGAAAAGACAAAGGACCCAAGTCAGGAATGTCTATATGAGGCTCCTTGTACAACTTCTTGATACTCCAACGATTCTCAACTTCCAAGTCTACCCACTGGTTTACAGTAGAACCTTATGAATCTTAACACAGCAGTTCCTTTTTTCCTTGACCTTATATCTTGAATGTTTTAAGGTTTGAAGCTAAAAGAAATGGGACTATGAGAGCAAATATAATTTGCTTTGGGCAAATGGGTTACATGTCCAAGAGCCAGCAACATGGGCAAACTCTATTGGGTCCAGCAGTTTCTAGGGGGCAGGACCTTAGAGCTCAGAGGCTCTTCTCAGAGGTGGCAATGTCTACGTTCTCTCCATCATAACACTTCTGATTCTTCTAGTTGTTTGGTTGTAAACTAAATCATCATGATTACAGTATCTGTTTACTTTATCACAAACTAGATTGTGAGCTCTCTAGCAGCTGGGATTATGTTTGTATTGGGTATAGCAAAAAGTAGGTATTCAATAAATATTTGCTGACTCAAAGAATAAAGTTACAATTAATTTAATTTCTGGGACTCTGACATCAGAAATTCCCTTAAGAGGAGAGAGAGCCCATCAATGAGAAAGAAAAGGCTTACAGACCCACAGCCTTGGAAAAGTCAAGGTAAGGGTACAAGTAAGCTAGAAACTTTGGAAAATGTTACTGGTCTTTATCTGTGCTGACAAGACAAGGCAGGTCCTGGTTGTAGGCCTGCCTGAAGGGAAAGAGGGAAAGGAGAGACCAGAGAGGTGACGGCTAACCACAGGCCCTTTCTTAATCATCCTGTCCTAGTCATCTTGGTATCAGTTTTTTTGCGCTTTTCTTAGGGAAAGTAGTGACCCAGAACTTTCTATATCCTGAGGGACCGTGGTAGGGAGGCGGGGGGTGGGGAGTGGTGGTGTGGAGCAATTCTTGGGAGTCAAAACAAACTTGAGGAGGAAACAGGAACCCAGATTTTACTTTTCTCAAATTACCATCCTGGAGGGCTACTGGGAGCAACATTTTGAGGGCTTACCATGAGGCCGGCCCTGGGCTATCCTCACACATAAGCCATCACAACAATCCTGTGATATAGGACTCATCAGCCCCATTATACAGATAAGGAAATCAGTCTTAACAACAATCAGTTACTTGCTCAAATGTACAAAGCTATGGGTAGCAGAGTTGGGGACTGAGTCTAGGTTTGTCTGACTTTGGAGTGTGTAATGGGTTTATACCAAGAATGTTGTGGGAAAATCTTGCATGTAACTGTAAGTATGTGCTTAGCTTTTGGCACCCTTATCTCTAAATAGCCCAAATTTGTAAAATCTTGGGTTACTTAGAGCCCAAGATATTACAAAATCAATCAATCTATCTATCTATGTATATATTATATATATTGAAATATATTTTTAAAACTTTTTATTTTCAAGTAATTTTAGATTTATAGAAGGGCTACAAGCATAGTAGAGAGGGCTTGTATGCCTTAGTCTAGCCTTCCTTCATATTAACATCTTACCTAACCATGTTATGTTCATCAAAATGAAGAAATTACACTGGCACTACACTTTTAACTAACCTACAGCCTTTGTTTTGATTTTCTCAGTGTTTCTATTGACACCCCTTTTCTGTTCCAGGATTGAATCTAGCATACCACACTGCATTTAGCTTAATAATATTTTAAAGATAAGTAAAGTTACTTTTAGGATTAGAGGAGGGATTCTGAGCTCTCTTATATTAGCATTCACTAGCAGCTTAAAGAAAAAAAATCCTTGAAATAATCCAGACTCAAAGAATGTAAAGGAATGTTAAGTTTGACTATCACAAATAAATAAAAAAGGAAATGAAAGAGCTAACTAGATTCTAAGGGACTGAAATATGAGTAGTTCTTTTAACCAGTGGTGCAGTTCTTGAGATTGCCAGGAAATGGGAAGAAATGTGCACACAGCAGGAGGGAAGCAGGCCTTTGGTAAGGCTGGAGGAAATGTGGGAAAATGTGGCACCAGGGTTAGAAGAGACTCCAGGTGGCCCAAGATGGCCTCCCTGCAGCTCAAGCCCCAACTGCCCTTCAATACTTCCTCAGCCAGGGCATCTTTCAAAACACTTCTCTTCCTGGATGTCAGAGAACTGGAGCTCCCACCTCTGCAGGCTCTGCTTCCAACTCCAGCACAGATACTGTTCCACAGTCTTTAGAGTAAGCCTTTTCCACTTGTGCTGTGATAAGATATTTGTTGCAAGATTTTTTTTTTCATTCCAAGAAGCAGCTGGGGTCTTTAGATGAGGCAAAAGCAAAGTCAAGCACAGCTAATTTTAGAGGTGATCCTGTTAGCAGGCACTGGGTCTGCTTAATTTAGTCGAAAGGAAACGAAGGGAAGGAAACAGCTAGTGATAGGCAGGGTCAGAGTTTTTTCAGATGGATTATCTGGAGCCTGCTGTCTGGTTTAGATCCTCCTGTTCTCTAGCACCTAAAAGGTGTATGGGAGAAACACAGGAGACAAAAACACTGCAAAATGTGTTCTTGTCAGACTATCTGATACAAAATGCAGCAAGGAAGAAGACGAAGATGAACAGCCCTTCAGCAAGGGGGCTTCAAGGTACCCATGTTAATCTTTACTTTGCTCATGGATGAACACTGTTTAACATTGCTGTGCTGCTGTTCTCCATTATAATGTCATAAATAATACTGTCTTATGTAGAGAACAGCGTGAAAGGCTTTTTCAGAATATCTGGTCTTTCTTCTTGATTTTGCTAAAGCAAACATGATCACATGTTTACTGAAGAGTTAATATTGCCCCACTGAATTCTAACTTCAGAGCTACTCTGTGCTGCTACTTTTAGCTGGTAAGAATAAGACCTTTACCAAAGGTGAATGGAAACATTTAAAAGGCTGCTCATTTAAGGCAAACAAAACTCAGAGGAGTCGTTAAGCCTGGAGGACACCCGACCATCAAAGAATTTTATTTCCTTATAAAAAGGCAAATATAAAATCCCTTCTTCTTCACAAGGAGCACTTTAAGCTCATTCAAAGAGAAATTTGAAGATCAGTTTATATTTATACAATGCTTTTAATCTGAAATTTAAAATACATTTAGCTTTAAGTCAGCAGGCAAGTTTATATCCTCACTACATAGGCAAGGAAAGCCATCATATAGAAAAGAAATGTAAAGATCCTAAAAAAAAAATCTTACCTCTGAAAATATTCATTTGTAAACAATACATGGCACACAACACCAGCAGGCCTTTTTTAACAGGGAAAGGGAGAAGTAGGCATCTGAGAAAGACAGGCAGAAATGATGTATTTTATCAGGGGAGTGAGGTAGAAAGACCATTTAGGGTTGCTGACTTTGTGATGTAAGTGATTTCACAGTAAGTCTTGCTCTAGCAGCTGTAGCCCAGAACAATTACTGTCCTCTGGACTGTGAGCACCTTACGAGCACAGACTGTGTATCCACTGTTCAGAGGCTACACATTAGAACATTAGAACAGGGGCTAAGAGAGGATGGCTTATGAAATAATTCTGCCAGAGTTTGGATCTTAACGCCTCCCCTTACTAGCCACATAACATCAGGCAAATTGCTTATCCTCTTGACGCCTCTGTGTTCTTATTCATATAACAGGGCTAATACTTCCTATCTCAAGTGCTTGTTTAGGTGGCTGAATAATCTGTATAAATGATGATCATCTTTAAATTCTGCCCCCTCAAACTCCTCTTCTCTAGCTAAATAAGTGTCTAATACATTTTTACGAAATAAATGTTAATTTCTACTCTAAAGAGTTTTTGCTTTTCTTAGGCTTCACATTTCATTTCTATTTCATTCAAAGCTAAGTGATACTCATAACAGTAGCCCCTTAATGTTCTTCATGGACATATCCTGGGATCTTTGTAATATCTTAAAACTGTACTACAGTATGATTTCTCTCATAATACCTATATTTTAGCTAAGAGTCTAACTACTCATTCATGTTACTTCTACAACGGGGCCTTCTTTTACCTCTAGATTGTGTTTAGTTTTCCTACTATATCCATGAACAACTGTGTATTTCCTCAGCTGTATTAGTCATCACTCTTTTTCGTAATTACTTGTCTAGAAGAACTGAGCCTATAGCTACCTTTTTTTTTTTTTTTGAGTCAAACTTTCACTCTGTCACCCAGGTGTGGCAGTGGTGCGATCTCAGGTCACTGCAGCCTCTACCTCCTGGGCTTAAGTGACCCTCCCACCTCAGCCTCTCCAGTAGCTGGACTACAGGCATGTGCCACCACACCCAGCTAGTTTTTGTATTTTTAGTAGAGATGAGGTTTTTCCATATTGCTCAGGCTGGTCTCGAACTCCTGGGCTCAAGTGATCCACCCACCTTGACCTCCCAAAGTCCTGGGATTACAGTCGTGGGCCACTGCACCCAGCCTATAGCTGTCTTATCACTGCTGTTTCGCATGTGCTTGCTACATTTTAAAAAATCACTAACATTTGTTGAACTCATACACACACATACACCCTCCAAGTACCCTCCTAAGTGCTGCCTCATAAGAACTGTCTCAAATCACAAGAGCGGGAGGTTGATACGATTACTATTCCCATTTACATGGGGAAACTAAAGCTCAGAGAAAATAAGTAGTTGGCTTATTACTACATAAACAGTAAATGCTGATCTGGAAATCAAACCCAGATACGTCTGACTCTAGAATCTGTGCTTTTGAACATCATACTATATTGCCTCTGTGCATGGTATACAATGAAAAACAAAATTGTTTAATTGAGCTAAAATGTCTATAAAGTGAATGCAATCATATAAAGTGTCAGTGTTGGGAAGTTTTCCTAGACAGATGATAGTCCTACAGACATCATGAACTAAAAACGTTTAGATCAGAGATGGCTGTATGTTACTCCTGAGAGAAAGGCTATTGAAGCTTTGAAAAGGGTCACTATTGGCCGGACGCGGTGGCTCATGCCTGTAATCCCAGCACTTTCAGAGGCCGAGGTGGGCGGATCATGAGGTCAGGAGATCAAGACCATCCTGGCCAACATGCTGAAACCCCGTCTCTACTAAAAATACAAAAATTAGCTGGGCAAGGTGGCACCTGCCTGTAGATCCAGCTGCTCAGGAGGCTGAGGCAGGAGAATTGCTTGAACCTTGGAGGCGGAGGCTGCAGTGAGCCGAGATTGCACCACTGTACTCCAGCCTGGGCAACAGAGTGAGACTCTGTCTCAAAAAGAAAAGAAAAGGGTCATTATCCAAGTAGCTAAGGATCAATGGTAAAAGATACAAAATAAGTACAGAATTTGGAAATTTTAGATTAGGAAGAGACTTGAAAATTATGTCATTTATTTATGAAAATAAAATACTATTAGATGAGACAAAGATGTGCCTTGGAATATACTAGGATGGTCATTTTGGGTATCTGCAGTTTTAATAGCTTTTTATGGTATATTTTATAACTTACTGTCTTGGATTCACATATAAACAGGTTTTGTTATATCAATTTAGCAAACTCTCTAGTATCTAGAATATATAAGAAATGCATAGCTGGTGCTTTAGAAGACCAAATCTAAGGTTAGCAAAAAACAAACAAAAAAACCCCCAAATAATTTGGCCAGGAGTGCTGGCTCATGCCTGTAATCCCAGCACTTTGGGAGGTTGGAGAGAGAGGATCTCAAGAGGCCAGGAGTCCGAGGCCAATTTTCATTAGTTAGTAAACTGAAGTAATAAGACAAGTTAGCCCTTCATAGCTGTACTTCAGTTACCCATTTGTGTCCCTGATGTTACGATTAGTTATCACAATAATACATAAATGATATACAAAGCTGTTAAAAATATTAACAAAATGGTCTACTAATTAAAAAACACAACTTGTTGAAATACTGTCTTCTATATATACCTCCCATAATTCCAAAACAGGTTAGCTTAACTCTCATGAGGTATTAATGTCTTTAATAAATAAAGTGGCACACTGCTTTAAATAAATCTATTAAATTGGTTTGAAAAATCTATTAAATATGTTTAAAATCTATTAAATTTGTTTCTATGGCAATGGATGCAAAGAGAGCAGACAATTCTCTAAAGTCTTCCAACAAATGAACTCAGCAGTCTTACAGCACTGTGTCCCCAGACACCAGGGTACTTATTTATCACTGATCTTAAATATAAGGAAGTTAATGCATTATTCAGAAATGCATTATACATTTTACTGTTTGCGTTACAGAGAATTTAATTCAGAGAATAGTTTTTGCCAACAAGAATTTAGTGTAAACTACACATAAAAAATCATGTAATATGTTTCTGACAAGTGATTTATACAACAATTTTTGTTCATCAAAATAGCCCGTTAGTGCGTAACATTATTTGTCATTTATGTAAGGAATTCTATTCTGAAAACTTCAAAATGCATTATTACTAACTTTAGTTTTTTAAAAATTGTAAAAAATTATGAATAATAATAATTTAGGTCAAATTATGAGACAGAGAGCGAGTACCCCAGTATAATTTATTCCAATTTGAATCTGGTGGAGGGATGCCTCTTCAATCACTACACAATGACTGATTCACCAGTAGGAAGTCAGTTACAAGATTGCTGATTTCAGTTCTATCAATAAAGCAATGGTTCATCTTCAAGTAATAAGCTAATTTTTAAGTTTTACATTTTGAGGAAAAAGTAAAATGAAAATATTCAAATTCTAATTCTGAAGCTCATTTGCACATACAGCATGTAGCAAGATGTGAAAATAAGGACTGTACAGAAGGAGATGGTTGAAATACATACATGCATATGCAAAATGCAAACTTAAGGTTTTAATATTAAGACACGGTAGGAAATAAGTATTTCAACCATAGAGTGTAAATGTTAACACAGTATTGGGGGATGGGGACCTTAGGGGAGAGATGACTAGGAGGTGTAGAGTTTCTTTTTGGGTAATTAAGTGTTCTAAAATTGATTGTGGTCATGGTCGCACAGCTCTGCGACTATACTAAAAGCCACTAATTTAAATGGGTGAATTGTATGGCATAAAATTATATCTAAACAGAGCTGTTAAAAATATTAACAAAACGGTCTAATTAAAAATACAACTTGTTGAAATACTGGTTTCCTATATATTCCTCCCATAATTCCAGAATAGGTTAGCTTAACTCTCATGAAATATCGATGTCTTTAATAAAAGTGGCACACTGCTTTAAGTAATCACAATACATGAAATTCAAATTAGAAGATGATTTTATAAAAATATTTTTCACCTTCTAAAAGGGTTCACACTCAGTTAAACCAATTGGAGTTATAAAGTTTTAAATAACAGATGAGAAAAATATGTATGCATAAAATGACGAAGACTTGAAATCAGACAAAACTCCGTGATTCTAGGTTTCGATATAGACTGCCATGTTTTTCTTTCTCAAAGCAGTCAATACATTTCCAATACTGTGGCCACAAAAGTACAGAGCTACTGGTTCCCAGGTCTTTCACTGATTATCCTTTATGGAAATCTGATAGAACCAACTAATAATCAACAAAGAGATTCAGAATCTATTTGCTTCAGAAAATAGAGTAATAATATAAACAACCTTTAGGATCCAAATTTCAAAGGCAATTAAATTACTTCCAGGGAATCATTTATTCATTCAATAAACATATTTGGGCATCCACCCACTGCCAAATACCTAGGTGGGTCTGTGTTAGGAAGACAGTTAAACAATTAACCATAATTCCATAGTACATGTTGTAACAGAAGTACAATCAGAGGGCTCAGAGAGCAGAGAAGAGTAATTATGGTTTACTTTTCTTGAAGAATATATATACTTTATATATGAAAAATAACTATTGCAGCATGTTTCCATGTATGCTTGGAGAGGATGATATACTTTTCACTTCAATGTCCCAGTCAGTAAAAAAATGTGCATAAATCAACCACAAATCCCAAGTGTTGCGTATAACTTTGGTGACTTCATTTAACCTCTCCTAGCTTAGTTTTTTTCATGCACACCATCAATTCTTGACTTTCATAAGACTGAAATAACTGTCAGTACTGAAATAAGACTCTTATGTTAAACTATGGTTTAAAGTTTCTTCATGAACACACTTAGCTTTACACGAATCTTCCTTATCATGAAGGCCTGATTTCTCAAATACTTCAGCAGCAAATTTGTAAAAATTTCCATAGCTTTGCAAGACAACATGCAGCAGTAACATACTATAAAGTGCTTTCCCCTTAGAGTAAAAACAAAATAAAAACAAAAGTTCAGACATATGAACCAGCCGTGCATGCCATTTTTATGCTCTGTATAGATGGTACTAGTCTACCCTGTGGAGAATGGCAGCCACGGTAGAAGAGCTTGTGGAGACTAGTGTCTATATGATGAGACAAAAGTGATAATAAGTAGCTACAAGAGAAGGTAAAATCTGGTAGGTGTCTGAAGAAAAGTGCAAAGTGTTTCAGAGTTCGAAAAAGAGAAGATCATTATTTCTGGGAAAAGATATTCATTAAATTACTAAACATTTATGAATAATTCTAACAGAAACAAGATCAACATACATCTAAGTGAATATTTTTAAATATATTCACTTAATATTTACATCTTACTGCATATTTTTATGACATTAAGACATAGAAAATAAAGACAGTCCAAATTCTACTTAGAAAAGTTCATTCTGTACTTTAAGATAGCTGTTACAGCTTTGGGAGTTATAATTTTTTTTTTTTTTTTTAACCATTCATGTAAAGACTTACCAATACATAAGAGTGTATGCATAAAAAGAAACAAGGATTGCAACCTAATTTTGAAAGATATAGGGAATAAATATGGATGGTAGGTTTACATACAAGGAATATCTAACTGACCCAACCATTCAAATAATCCATCACATATCCCTTAAAATGTGAAAAATTAAACATAATGACTAACCATATTAAAACAGACTAAACTAATAAATGATTGTTAGGAATAATTTATTTTTTGGTAAAGCTGGATTTCCTATATGTATACTTAAAAAATATATAGGCATTCCTTTGTCTGGGTACCTGAAATCACCAACTTCAAAGACCAACGTATATAAATCCATGAAGATGGGAAGAAACCAATGCAAAAAGGATGAAATCACCAAAGACCAAACACCTCTCCTCCTCCAAGGGATTACAATTCTTCACCAGCAAGGGAACAAAACAGGATGGAGAATGAGTTAGACTAATTGAAAGAAGCAGGCTTCAGAAGGTTGGTAATAACAAACTTCTCTGAACTAAAGGAACATGTTCTAACCCAATGCAAAGAAACGAAAAACCCTGAAAAAAGGTTAGACAAAATGCTAACTAGAATAACAAGCTTAGAGAAGAACATAAATGACTTGATGGAGCTGAAAAATACAGCACGATAACTTCACTAAGCATACATGAACACTGTTCAGGATATTATCCGGTAGAACTTCCCCAACCTAGCAAGACAAGCCAACATTCAAATCCAGGAAATACAGAGAACACCACAAAGCTATTCCTCAAGAAGAGCAATCCAAAGGCACATAATTGTCAGATTCACCAGGGTTGAAATGAAGGAAAAAATGCTAAGGGCAGCCAGAGAGAAAGGTTGGGTTATCCACAAAGAGAAGCCCATCAGACTCAGAGAGGATCTCTCAGCAGAAATCCTACATGCCAGAAGAGAGTGGGGACCAATATTCAAAATACTTAAAGAAAAGAACTTTCAACCTAGAATTTCACATCCAGTGAAACTAAGCTTTATAAATGAAGGAGAAATAAAATCCTTTATAGACACGCAATTACTGAGAGATTTTGTCAACACCAGACCTGCTTTACAAGAGCTCATGAAACACTAAACATGGAAAGGAACAAACAGTACCAGCCACTGCAAAAAACATATCAAATGGTAAAGACCATTGACACAATGAAGAAACTGCATCAACTAACGGGCAAAACAACCAGCTAGTATCAAAATGGCAAGATCAAATTCACAGAAAACAATATTAACCCTAAATGAAAATGGGCTAAATGCCCCAATCAAAAGACACAGACTGGCAAATTGGATAAAAAGTCAAGACTCATCAGTGTGCTGGATTCAGGAGATCCATCTCTCGTGCAAAGACACATATAGACAGAAAATAAAGGGATGGAGGAAGATTTACCAAGCAATGGAAAGCAAAAAAAAAAAAAAAAAAAAAAAAANAAAAAAAAAAAAAAAGCAGGCGTTGCAATCCTAGTTTCTGATAAAACGGATTTCAAATCAACAAAGATCAAAGAGACAAAGAAGGGCATTACATAATGGTAAAAGCATCAATGCAACAAGAAGAGCTAACGAGCCTAAATATATATGCACCCAATACAGGAGCACCCAGATACATAAAGCAAGTTCTTAACGACCTACAAAGAGACTTAGACTCCCACACAATAATAGTGGGAGACTTTAATACTACATTTTCAATATTAGATCAATGAGACAGAAAATCCACAAGGAAATCCAGGGCTTGAACGCAAATCTGGACCAAGTGCACCTAACAGACATCTGCAAAACTCTCCACCCCAAATCCACAGAATATACATTCTTCCCAGTACCACATCACACCTACGCTAAAATTGACCACATAACTGGAAGTAAATCACTCCTCAGCAAATGCAAAAGAACAGAAATCATAAAAAAACAATCTCTTAGACCATAGTGCAATCAAATTAGAATTCAGGATTAAGAAACTCACTCAAAACTGCACAACTACATGGAAACTGAACAACCTGCTCCTAAATGATGACTGGATAATCAATGAAATGAAGGCAGAAATAAAGATGTTCTTTGAAACCAATGAGAACGAAGACACAATGTACAAGAATCTCTGGAACACATTTACAGCAATATCTAGAGGAAAATTTATAGCATCAAATGCCCACACGAGGGCAAGGAAAGATCTAAAATCGACACTCTATGGTCAAAATTGAAAGAGCTAGAGGAGCAAGATCAAACAAATTCAAAAGCTAGCAAAAGACACGAAATAACTAAGATCAGAGCAGAACTAAAAGAGATAGAGACACAAAATACCTTTCAAAAAATCAGTAAATTGAGGAGCTGGTTTTCTGAAAAGATCAACAAAATAAACTGCTAGCCAGACTAATTAAAAAAAGAGCGAAGAATCAAATAGATGCAATAAAAAATGATAAAGGGAATATCTCACTGATTCCACAGAAATACAAACTACCATCAGAGATGACTACAAACAACTCTATGTACATAAACCAGTAAATCTAGAAGATTTATAAATTCCTGGACACACTCTCCCAAGACTAAACCAGGAAGAAGTTGAAACCCTGAATAGACCAATAACAAGGTCTGAAGTTTAGGCGGCAATTAATACCCTACCAACCAAAAAATGTCCAGGTCCAGACGGGTTCACAGCTGAATTCTACCAGACATACCAGAAGGAGGTGGTACCGTTCCTTCTGAAAGTATTCCAAACAATATAAAAAGAGGGAATCCTCCATAATTCATTTTATGAGACCAATATCAATCTGATACCAAAACCTGGCAGAGACGCAACTAAAAAAGAAAATTTCAGGCCAATATCCATGATGAACACTGATGCAAAAATCTTCAATAAAATACTGGCAAACTCAATGCAATAGCACATCAGAAAGCTTATTCATCATAATCAAGTAGTCTTCATCCCAGGGGTAGAAGGCTGGTTCAACATACACAAATCTATAAATGTAATCCATCACATAAAAAGAACCAAAGACAAAAACCACATGATCATCTCAATCAAAATTCAACAGCCTTCATGCTAAAAAGTCTCAATAAACTAGGTACCGATGGAAAATATCTCAAAATAATAAAAGCTATTTATGACAAACCCAAAGTCAATATCATACTGAATGGGCAAAAAATGGTAGCATTCCCTTTGAAAACTGGCACTAGACAAGCGTGCTCTCTCTCACCACTCCTATTCAGTATAGTATTGGAAGTTCTAGCCAGAGCAATCAGGCAAGAAGAAGAAATAAAGTGTACTCAATTAAGAAAGGAGGGAGTCAAACTGTCTCTGTTTGCAGAAGACATGATTGTATATTTGGAAGATCCCATCGCCTCAGCCCAAAATTTCCGTAAGATGATAAGCAACTTCAGCAAAGTCTCAGGATACAAAATCTATGTGCAAAAATCACAAACATTCCTATACACCAATAACAGACAAACAGAGAGCCAAATCATGAGCGAACTCCAGTCACAATTGCCACAAAGAGAATAAAATACCTAGGAATACAACTAACAAAGGATGTGAAGGACCTCTTCAAGGAGAACTACAAACCACTGCTCAAGGAAATAAGAGAGGACACAAACAGATGGAATAACATTCCATGCTCATGGTTAGGAAGAATCAATATCATGAAAATGGCCATACTGCCCAAAGTAACTTATGGATTCAATGCTATCCCCATCAAGCTCTCACTCACCTTCTTCACAGAATGGAAAAACCCAGCTTTAACTTTATATGGAACCAAAAAAGAGCCTGCAGAGCCAAGAAAATCCTAAGCAAAACAAAACAAAACAAAAATAAATAAAGCTGGAGTCATTCACAATATCTGACTTCAAACTATACTAGAAGGCTACAGTAATCAAAACAGCATGGTACTGCTACCAAAACAGAGATACAGACCGACAGAACAGAACAGAGGCCTTGGAAGCAATGCCACACATCTACAGCCATCTGATCTTTGACAAACCAGACAAAAACAAGCAATGAGGAAAGTATTCCCTGTTTAATAAATGGTGTTGGGAAAACTGGCTAGCCATGTGCAGACAGCAGAACTTGGACCCCTTCCTTTCATGTTACACTAAAATTAACTCCATATGGATCAAAGATTTAAACATAAGACCTAAAACCATAAAAACCCTAGAAAAAAACCTAGGCAATGCCATTCAGGACACAAGCATAGGCAAGGACTTCATGACTAAAACACCAAAAGCAATGGCAACAAAAGCCAAAATAGACAAATGGGATCTAATTAAACTCCAGAGCTTCTGTACAGCAAAAGAAACAATCATGAGAGTGAATCGGCAACCATCAGAATGGGAAAAAATGTTTGCAATCTACCCAGCTGACAAAGGACTAATATCCAGAATCTACAAGGAACTACAGCAGATTTACAAGAAAAATACAAACAACCTTATCAAAAAAGTGGGCAAAGGATATGAACAGCAGTTTTCAAAAGGAGACATTTATGCAGCCAACAAACATATGAAAAAATGGTCACCATCATTGGTCATTAGAGAAATGCAAATCAAAACCACATTGAGATACCATCTCACGCCAGTTAGAATGGCGATCATTAAAAAATCTGGAGACAACAGATGCTGGAGAGGATGTGGAGAAATAGGAATGTGTTGGTGGGAGTGTAAATTAGTTCAACCACTGTGGAATACAGTGTGGGATTCCTCAAGGATCTAGAAATAGAAATTCCATTTGACCCAGCAATCCCATTACACCCAGTAATCCCATTATACCCATATACCCAGAGGATTATAAATTGTTCTGTTATAAAGACACAAGCACACATATGTTCACTGAGGCACAATTTTCAATAGCAAAGACCTGGAACCAACCCAAATGTCCATCAATGATAGACTGGATAAAGAAAATGTGGCACATGTACACCATGGAATACTATGCAGCCATAAAAAAAGATGTGTTCGTGTCCTTTGTAGGGACATCTGGAAACCATCATTCTCAACAAACTGACACAAGAACAGAAAACCAAACACTGCATGTTCTCACTCACAGGTGGGTGATGAATAACGAGAGCACATGGACACAGAGAGGGGAACATCCTACACTGGGATCTGTTGGGTTTGGGGAGGTAGGGGAGGGGGAGTGGGGGTGGGGAGGTTGGAGAGGGATAACATTGGAAGATATGCCTGAGGTAGGTGATGGGGTTGGGGCAGCAAACCACCATGGCAGGTATGTAACTATACAACAATCCTGCAAGATCTGCACATGTACTCCAGTACTTAAAGTATAATAAAAAAAAAATCCCCAAGACATATTTCTTATAATCAAACAACTTTAAAGTTGGGCTTGTGTGTACATATATAGATGTATACATTTATTTAATCCAAACCACAAAGAGATTAAAAGTAAGTTAAAAAATAGTTCTGTATTATATGAATTAAAAAATTATTTAATTAAATATAACAAAAATTTGGGCACAAGTTTGTGAATCTCAGAATAAAAACGTTGGTTATAAATCAGTTAACCTTCAAGAATAATGGCCCAGTACGGTGGCTCAGCCTTTAATCCCGGCACTTCGGGAGGCGAAGGTAGGCAGATTGTGAGCTCAGGAGTTTGAGACCAGTTTGGCCAACATAGTGAAACCCCATCTTTACTAAAAATACAAAAAATTAGCTGGGCATGGAGGCGGATGCTTGTAATTCCAGCTACTCAGGAGGCTGAGGCAGGAGAATTGTTTCAACCTGGAAGGCAGAGATTGCAGTGAGCCAAGATCGCAGCACTGCACTCCTGCCCCGGCAACAATGCAAGAGTCCATCTCAAAAAAAAAAAAAAAAAAGGCTAGGCACAGTGGCTCATGCCTGTAATCCCAGCATTTGGGAGGCTGAGGCAGGCACATCATGAGGCCAGGAGATCAAGACCATCCTGGCTAACACGGTGAAACCCCGTCTCTACTAAAAATACAAAAATTAGTCAGGTGTGGTGGTGGGCACCTGTAGTCCCAGCTACTTGAGAGGCTGAGGCAGGAGAATTGCTTGAACCCAGGAGGCAGGGGCTGCAATGAGCCGAGATTGCGCCACTGTACTCCAGCCTGGGTGACAGAGCGAGACTCCATCTCAAGAAAAAAAAGAAAAAGAAAAAAGAAAAAAAAAAAGAATACTGGTACTTCTTATGAATATATATTAGCAAAAGTTGAGGACATAAAGATTGTGAAGTAAAACCTGCTACAAGAATCTAGTAAAGCTGGAAGAGGAAATCAGAAAATCAAACCACTTGGGAAGAGATGCATGTTTTCTTTACTGGTCCGGAAAAACACGCCCTACAAAAAGTTATCTGAGACTGAAACCTGACTCCTGGTTGTGACATATGGGAATGTGTGAAGACAGTCCCAGCGCTCTCTCCTGAGGAACCTGGGGACAGTTACATCCGGATGCCTGCTCAAGCAACAGGCAGCAAGAGAAAATACCAACTTGCTTTAGTCGGTATGGCATAGTAATTAACTGGTGACAAGCTATCTGTTTTCAAATCATGGTTTACCACTTATACTTGCTGTGGGATTGCGGACGTGTGCCTCAGTTTCCTCATTTGTAAAATAAGGGTAAGAAGAGCAAAAGGAATGATGTGAGGATTAAATGTATAAATTTATGTTTAAGAAAAAAGGATGGTACCTGGCACACAGTGTTAATTATGATTATCAGCCTGCACCTATATAATGAAATTGCCCAGAGCTATTTTATTTCCCAGTATCTTCTGACTGTGAGTAAAGGTGGCCTTGAGCATCCCACAGAGAGCTGGTGGTCTATGGCCCAGTCTTTAGAAAAGTCAGTGAGTTGTATGGCTGGGTTGTGTCCACGCTCTTTCACTCAGCAGATTCCTTGCCCCTTTGGCATCGGGGCTTGGAAAGAAGCACGTATTATCAGAATCCTCCTCTAGCAATAATACATGTCTTTTCTGATAGAGATGATTAGAATATAAGGTCTCTCCTACTCCCCAGCAGCCATCCGTGCTTTCCTTGTCCTCATCTCAACTTTTTTTTAAATTTTAAAATGTTAGACTTTATATATTTTTCCCCTTCTTTTCACAGGTATTGATCATCTCAATGCTTACTGGCCCATAAGCTTTGGATTAACTTCTGCAAGAAAATCTGCTCATATGAAAAATGGGGTGAAAAGATCATTTGGAAATCATGATGTATTCTGCAAGCTTAAATATTACTATCATTAATATTATAGAGCTGGAGAAATGGTGCATCTATTCTGAGATTCCACCAACTTCTGATTCTGGAGAGGAAAAAAAAAACATTCAATTCTACTTGAATGATGTAATCTCTGCCTTGAAATCATACAGTGCTTCTCTTCCTTTGTCAAATAATAACTTAAAACTCCCCGTCTGCCGTGACTGTACACCTCTTTCAGCAGGAGCTTCCATAGTGTGGTTTCAGAAACTACCATATGACGACACACATTAAGTCAGCTTTCTAAACAGTTTTGCTGACAAATAAATTTTGCCACTGTCACCTATCTGTAACAGTCCAAGATTAGAGATATGGAAGAACCTACTGCTTCACAGATAATGAAACTGAGGTTGAACAGTTTTGTCATTCCTCAGGGCATACATGCAGGCACATCTGGGGCAAGAAGCTAAGGCTTATCATTTCTGTGGCAATGCTCTCCCTCATCATAGAGATGACATCTTAGAGATGACAAAGAAGAAATATATAACTAATATTCAAACTCTTTTAACATCATTTTTCCCGTCACTTACTTTCCTCTTTCCTTCTTTCTTTAAATAGAGACAGGGTCTTGCTACATTGTCCAGGCTGGTCTCAAACTCCTGAGCTCAAATGATCCTCCTACCTCAGCCTCCCAAAGTGCTGGGATTACAGGCATGAACCACCATACCCAGCCTACTTTCTTCTTTCTTTACCATTATTTTCTCTCTTTCAAGTCTGCAGGCTAATGCTGACTTTTCACTCATCAATTCTTCTATCACTTATTCATTTTTTTTTTTTTTTTTCAGGAAGGAATCTGAGGGCCTATACTTCTCACTGAACTCTCTTTGGCATTAAGGATTAAATTAATCATACATTTTCTGAAGAAAATCCATCTTAAATGTGGTCTTGAAAATTTCCTCTGCACAGATAAGCAGAGGAAATGAGGGACTATTACAGAAGTAACATCACAGGAGAATACAGAAATGATGATGGCACAGGCACAATGCAGAAGATGCTGCTTTGATTAACAAGTGACGATGCCCTTGGGAGGTGGGAAGTGCAAGAAGCAGCATGAGAGGGCCAGGAATGCTAGGGTTCTACAGCAGGAGAAAGATGTCCCCAATTAAATGACTCAACACTTACTCAGCCGTACTATATGCAGAACGCTCTGCTTCGCACTAGTGACACATGGTTAAATAAAACGGTACTTACCTTTTAGAAACTACAGTTTAGAAGGCAAAATAATCAAGAAAATAAGTAATTATATTATGTGGTGGAAATGATCAATTATGCAGCAATGATGTAGCTGGGCAAATGTTGAACAGTGAACTGGGAAAAGGCTGTCTACAGGTAGAGATTACTGAGATTACTTTTGAAGAGTAAGTAGGCGTTGGCTTTGGGGAGTAGGTATTTCAGAGGAGGAAATGGCATGTAGGCAGTCAGGAAGGGGTGCACTGTTAAAAATTAAATACGTCAGTATTTACATACACTCATGTGCCACCTCATGATGTTTCGGTCAACAATTGGCAGCATATACAACTGTGGTCCCATAAAATCATAATACTGTGTTTTTACTGCATCTTTTCTACGTTGAGATATGTTTAAATTCAGGAATACTTACTGTTGTGCTACAAATGCCTGCATTCAGTACAGTAACGTGTTGTGCAGGTGTGTACCCTAGGGGCAATAGGGTATAGCATACAGCCTACGTGTGTGGCAGGCTCTGCTATCTAGGTCTGTGTGAGTACACGCTATGATGTTTGCACAACGATGACACTGCCTAAGGACACACTTCTCAGAACGTCTCCCTATTGGTAAGCAATGCATGAGTGTACATATGTATGATGTAAGGACATATCTTAAGCAATATTAAAATTATTACACATTTCCTTCACCCTTGCTCAGTAAATAGCTGAGTAAATGCCTGAAATTGAGAAAAGTCTTTAAGTGGGTGACATAGTTGACATGACCGCTGTGCAAGTAAAGGGCTACTCCTCCTCAGTCTACCTGTCGGCACACTTTTCTGACGTAGTCAGAAGAGCTAGGAGAGAATATCTCCACAGAAAACACATTCTACAGGTGAGTTTCCACATTTCACTCCCAGAAGAGGATTATTAACCAAATTAGTAATATTACTACTTCCATTGTTGGGATGGTTTCTTCTTACTCTTCAGCCACTATGACTGTAACATATATATTTTAAAAGATTAATTCAGAGCAATATACAGCAACTAGTATAAAATTTCTATGCTATTCATCTTCTCATGATGCAACTGGTCACTATAGTGAGCAGGCCTGACAGTCTGCAGATTAAAATGTAAACAGTGGGCTTGACTCAGTTATGTTGAGGCCAGCCATTTCTGACAGTCTCTACAACGTGATAAACACCGTCTGCCTACAGTTCCCCTGTATTTGAAAGTTACGACAAACATTGTGCTGAAATGTAAACAACTGACATCATGACTGGTGAAGCAGTGGGCTGCAAATTTATCTAAAATCAAGAAAACAAAGATCTTGTTTGACACTAGATAAACCATTAGTGGTCACCAAGGGAGCAGCTTTGGGAGGTCATAAGTGCTGTCATCAGTCTTCAAAAAATATGCACCAAAGATACTGTCACAATTTAGTTGAGGCAAGAGTAAGTAATATGAGAGGCAAAACGACTAGAAGCCAGTAGAAAAAGCGTAACTTTTTCTCTCTAAAGGACAGTTTTAAATCAGAGCATAACTTAAAAATCTGTTAACTTTAGTTCCTGGTTTTTCAGTGATTTTAAGTGAAAAGGCATGGAATAAAACTGTAATTCTAACTTTCTATAAAATGTAATGAATCCCATTCTTTCATTTCCTCCACTCTATGAAACATAATTGTTATTACTCCTTTGTACAGCTTTTCTGAAAAGTTATACAAGTCCAATGGGATGAATAGTTCTCTTCAAGATATCTTTTAAATCAAGATGACACTGCAAATCAAAGTCTATCATAATTACAAATCATAAGGTTGAATTAAATCATATTTATAAATTATAAGGTTATAATATTGCTGATTGTTTATGTTAGTTTATAAATGTTTAAAATTCCTACATCTTTATTCCTGGACAAACTATACTCAGAACTTAATAACTTTTAACATGAAGAATAAATATATTTTTATTTCTAAACATATTTAAAAATGTTTAAAAACGGAATGGAGGTCATTGCAAGACATGGTAATAAAACTATTAGAAATCAGAGTCCAAAACAAATGTATAGCTTAATGTATAGAGAAACACGAGTCTTAACTTGGGCCACAAAAACATGCAGGAGTTAGACATACTCAATGGGTCTGTAGAAATGAATTTAACATTTATGATTACAGGTTGATAATTTTTCATGCCCATGACACATTATCATCCTCTGCTAAGAGTATAAGAAATTCTAATTTTAATCTTTACTGTAAATACCCTTGCAAATGTGAATCATCAGCACAGTTCATTCATATATTCCACAAACACTGATGGAAGATTTATGTGTCTGGACTAGTCTCTAACCTACAGGTATTGCTGGCCTACAGAAATGCACCAAGAGTTCCCAAATGAAATCTTTTCATTCAGGCTCTAGGCTCTGCAGAGTCTACATGGGCTGAAGGAGCCTTGTTAAGTTAGATCAGTTACTTATAATGTGGCTATCAGTTTATGAATCATCTCTATAAAAGTATGACAGAAGAATCAAGAGACTTGGGTTCTGGTCTCAGTAGTCATAGGGTCTTAG
This sequence comes from Cebus imitator, assembly GCF_001604975.1. NCBI lineage: Eukaryota > Metazoa > Chordata > Mammalia > Primates > Cebidae > Cebus > Cebus imitator. The sequence continues at coordinate 74,426 of NW_016107979.1, read as the reverse complement.
AAAGGCCACTCCAACCCTCTGGGCCTTTATTACCCCATTTGCCTAAATGAGAGAGCTGGCTTAATCACTCTTTATGTTACTTAACATTTAACATTCTATGGTTTTCTTCTAGTAATTTGTAGGCTCAACATACACTTACAGAGTAAAATTTTAAAACTATTCTGAAAGCATATGTCTTGAAAGATAAATACATTTCATATACTACAAAGACTACTTCTATATTTTGCAAGAATATTTTAACTTCTTGTGTAAATATAGGACAGTGAAATACCAAATAGCTCATTCATGCAATAAACTTACAAAGTCCAATAAAAATGTTTAAAAATATTTTTGGCCAAGCTGAGTGTGTGCCACTCAGCTGCTTAGAAGGCTGAGGCAGGAGGCTCACTTGAGCTCAGGAGTTTGTAACCAGTCTGGGCAACCTAGTGAGACCCTTTCTTTAAAAAAAAAACCCCCAGCATTAAAATAATAAAAATTAATTTAAAAAAAAAACACCAAAAGCATTGCAACAAAAGCCAAAATAGACAAATGGGATCCAATTAAACTCAGAGCTTCTGTACAGCAAAAGAAACAGTCATTAGAGTGAACCGGCAACCAACAGAATGGGAAAAAATTTTTGCAAATCTACCCAGCTGACAAAGGGCTGATATCCAGAATCTACAAAGAACTAAGACAGATTTACAAAGAAACCCAAACAAACCCATTCAAAAGTGATGAAGGATATGAACAGACACTTTGCAAAAGAAGACATATATGAGGTCAACAAACATGAAAAAATGCTCATCATCACTGGTCATTAGAGAAATGCAAATCAAAACCACATTGAGATACCATCTCACGCCAGTTAGGATGACGATCATTAAAAAATCTGGAGACAACAGATGCTGGAGAGGATGTGGAGAAAGAGGAACACTTTTACACTGTTGGTGGGAGTGTAAATTAGTTCAACCATTGTGGAAGACAGTGTGGCGATTCCTCAAGGACCTAGAAACAGAAATTCCACTTGACCCAGCAATCCCATTCCCAGGTATACACCTAAGACACATGCACACGTATGTTCACTGTGGCATTGTTTACAATAGCAAAGACCTGGAACCAACCCAAATGCTCACGGATGATAGACTAGAGAAGGAAAATAGGGCACATATATACTATGGAATACTATGCAGCCATAAAAAACGATGAGTTTATGTCCTTTGTAGGGACATGGATGAATCTGGAAACCATCATTCTCAGCAAACTGATACAAGAACAGAAAATCAAACACTACGTGTTCTCACTTATAGGCGGGTATTGAACAATGAGAACACATGGACACAGGGAGGGGAGCATCACACACTGGGGTCTGTTTGGGGTGGGACTAGGGGAGGGACAGTGGGGGGTAGGGAGGGATAACATGGGGAGAAATCCCAGATATAGGCGACAGGGGGATGGAGGCAGCAACCCACATTGCCCTGTATGTACCTATGCAACAATCCTGCATGATCTGCACATGTATCCCAAAACCTAAAGTACAATTAAAAAAATAAAACAAAACAAAAAAAACCTTTTGAATCTCAGCTCTACTACTTGTGTGTGACCTTGGTAAAGTTAATCTCTCTGTGTCTCACTGTTCCCATTTTTAAAATGAAGATAGTATTATAGAGTTAATGGCAATGAGTTAATGAGACAATATTATAAAGTGTTACAAGAGAATAAAGGCTAGCGATTTTTTGGTTATTGTTCGCTGATAAAACATTTTCCAGCTTTAAAATGCTTTATTGATCATGCCTCATTTTAGCAAGAATACATAGAAATGGAACCTGGCAAATTATGATGAGCATATACAATGGTATAGTAGAAAATTCTTTTAGCTGATCTCCACTTAGCCAAAATGTTGAATTAAAGGACACTTTCCATTCATCTGTAAAACCTGAAGACTGATGCCTGCATCCTGGTGAATGGTCTTGCCTCTAAATTTTATGTTAATCGTGAGTAGGTCCTATCTGATCCCAAACAAGTTTATATGAATCAACTCTACCATAATTATATAACTTAAGTAAATGGTGAAGTAAATCGTTTTAAGTAAAAAAAAAAGTTTCAACTAAAAAACTAAGCTGAATGTTTTTGAAAGATTCAGTAATAGCAATTGCTACACAAAAATGCTAGCAAATTAGGTGTAGATAAAACAAATAAAAGGACTAAGGGGAAAATTTAAAATTCTAGAGGATCGATAACAAACTAGATTATTTTATGTGCTTGCTTCACTTACAAAAACCTCAAAGCGGAATTGGTAGACAATGTATTATAGGTACAGTTTTATGCAAGAAAACCTAAATGGAACTCCCAAGAAGAGAATCATTTACAAAGAAAAGCGTGGCTCTTACATCAGAATATTGGTGAAGAAATCCACACTTAAAATGTTTAAAGTTTAAAACACTTCAGGCATTTAGTTATCATTTATTATGATTTACTTTGGTTTGAGTTTTTGGGCTTAACTGACCAACTACTGATCCAAATTATATTGTCTACTTTTTAATACGTATGAAGTTTCTTAAAATCAAAATTTCAATTCCACATTCAGTAAATCTATCCTGGAAAATAAGTCCAGGTCCATAATGGTATATGTACAGGGATGTCCACTGAAACATTGTTTGAAACAGTAAAATCTCTAAAAACAATTCAAACAGAGGTCAATAAATAAGGGAAACAAATAAGTTATTGGAACAACTATTCCATGGAATACCATGCAGTCTTTAAAAATAATTCCCAGGATAAAGTAAAAGAGAAATTTCTTTTTCGCTGCATCCTCTTTTGGATAGTTGAACTTTTTAAAAAAACCATGTGTAGCCATCTTTTTTAAATTAAAAAAAAAAAATCCTGAAGTGGGAGGATTGCTTGAAGCTAGGTGTTCAAGGCCAGCCTTGGCAACATAGCAAGACTCTGTCTCTAGAGAAACATAAAAATATTAGATGGGTGTGGTGATGGATGCCTGGAGTCCTAGCTACACAGGAGGCCGAGGCAGGAGGATTGCTTGAGCCCAGGAGTTCAAGGATGCAGTGAGGTATGATTGTGCCACTGTGCTCCAACCTGGGGGGCAGAGCAAGATCCTCCGTGCAAAAAAATAATTAAAAAAAAAAACTCCAGCTAATCAAAAAAGAATTAGGTAGATCTTCATGTGTTGACATGAAATAATGCTCATATATATCGCTTAATGGAAAGAAAAAACTATATATACATGTTTACATTTTTATTGTTTTAATAAGAAAAAATATATGTATATATGTATATTTACAGAAATATACATAGAAAAAATCTGGAAGAATACATTCTAAACTGTTCAACTGTTCTGTCTGAAGAGAGAAAAATGAAAGGATTTTTTAAACTTATTCTATTTATATATTTCTGTATTGTCCAGTTTTTTTTTTACAATGAACATGTATTACAGTAATAATAATTATGATTCTTTTCAAAAGGCCTTGTACACCTAAATGTAAAATACAGGATCAGTCAAATAAATTATAGTACCCTGTATGACAGAATATCATGTGATCCTTAAAATCATGTTTGTTAGGAATAATGAGGAAATGTTTATAAGTTACACATGGTGTAACACATACTAATAGAAAAAAAATGTTTTATTTTAAAATTATATATATCTAAATGTGCACACCTATCTTTGAAATATTTGTAGTAGCAATTTAAAAAGTCTTAAGTGGAAATGAGCTGCTCTAATCAACTTTATATTTTCTGAGGACAATTCAGTATCTATCCTAGGCCATCAGCAGAGGAAAATCAATGCAATCAACTCATACATACTGGAGACCTGTATGGATTTGTCCCTTCTACCCTTCCCCCTACACGATGGTATATTTTTGTTCTCTTTAGGGAAACTCAATTAACAATATTAGTCTCTTACTCTGTCAGTGATGGACACCATCAAGACTCTCCTCACCACTCAAAGACATGTAAGATGGGCTTACTGATTCCTTGACTTGCTAGTTAACAGGAGAATTACTGCCCACTTCTATAAATGACTCTATATGCTTCTTGTCATAAACACAGCGACAGCTCCTGAAATCAATCTTTCATGACCTTATTGATTAGGACACTTAGAAATAATGAGACTTCACTGGTGGCAGAGTAATGCGTGGAAAAAGAAAAAAATACTCCAATGAGGGCTTGCCTATTAACACTGCCAAATTTATCTTCCCATGGCCCTTTTCCTATTACAGACATTCACCTAGAAACATGTGATAAAAAGTTAATAATCAATTTTGTAGATCATGTGCTTCTAAAAAATACTTGCTTGTAACATTTTTTTAAATCAACAAAATAAAACGGTTTGAAAACAATTTTTGATCTTCCTAACGTCAGATCAGGATATAATTTCTAAATGAGGGGAATCTGAGTTTTTCTGAGAATAACTATAACATAAAATCTATTTAGGAAAAATCTAGACATTCTAAAAGGAGAAGCATTGAAAACTGTTTTACTCATCTGATTATTTTCTGCTTAGATGACCATATTTTAAACTACAACATCAAATAATTTTTAAATTAGAGAGAACCCTAGATCTAATTCAATCTACATCTCATATTATAGATAAATTGTAGTACAGAGAAGGGAAATGACTTGCCAAGTGTTATCAGGGCAGGGGTTAGAATCCACAACTCTGGCTGGGTGTGGTGGCTCATTGCCTGTAACTCAGCACTTTTTGGGAAGCTCACGTGGGCAGGTCATTTGAGGTCAGGAATTCCAGACCAGTCTGGTCAACATGGCGAAACTCTGTCTCTACCAAAAATACAAAAATTAGCCAAGTGTGATGGCAGGCATCTGTAATCCCAGCTACTTGGGAGGCTGAGGCAGGGGAATCGCTTGAACCCAGGAGGCAGAGGTTGCAATGAGCCAAGATCACGCCATTGAACTCCAGCCTGGGCAACAAGAGTGAGACTCCATAAAAAAAAAAAAAAAAAAAAAAAAAAAAAAAAAAAAAAAAAAAAAAAAAAAAAAAAAAAAAAAAAAAAAAAAAAAAAAAAAAAAAAAAAAAAAAAAAAAAAAAAAAAAAAGAAAAAATAAAATCGACAACTCCTAGGCAAGTTTTGGAATGAGATGCTTTTACAACCTTCCTTAAAGAGAGAGGTGTAGGTATAGCTTAGCTGGTTAAAGGAAGAATATACAAGAAAGAATTTTGCTTCTTTCACTCTTTATGTAAGTCTTGGGGTGTCTAAGTCATGGTTATGAAACACCACTGTGTTTTACTGAAAACACGGACTTAACAGACATCATGTGCACCCTTTGTATGGTGCCATGTCTGCTACAGGTGCTCAATTAATCCAGGCATACCTCTGCAGAAAGTTTCCATGCTTAATATTTTCCTCATAGAATGCCTCTTGGTTTTCAATACCCAAGCTTGATAGAACATACTTAGTTCTCAATACAAAGTTTTTCAGTTCTTTACTATACAGAAAAAAATATATACCCCAAACTCAGTACATTTTTTTAAATTTTGAAAAATTATGGGTATATAATAGTTGTACATCTCCATAGATTTTAAACATAATAGAGTTTTTAGAATGTCAGAATCACATGTAGACATTTTTAAAAACTCACTAAGTGTCAACAAAGGGGAGGTATAACATGTTACTGCATACAAAGCAAACCATTCATGAATTATTTTGATGCTTTAAGTATTTTATATTCTAATATGCATGCTTATTACTTATATATGCATTTTACTGTGTTTTAGTACAGTTTAGGAAATTGGTTGTGAGTTTAAGGTTGACATGTAATGCATTTTTATTCTCATTTAAAATAACAAGAAGTAGACTCCCAATTAGTATTCTCATACAGAATGGATTCATTTCAGAATGAATTACTTACGGTAAGAAAAAGATTTCCAGTGTACACTCTGTGCTTGCAAATGGTGGGCATGGCACTGTGGTTTGCACTGTGGACAGAAGCTGCATGTTACCCCTAACTCCTGCCAATGATGAAATTTGAAACTAGATATATCTGCTACCCTTACCAAAATGGAATTCTTGCAGTGCCTTTCTTCCTTACCTCCCTAGACTCTAATACAAAATCTGGCATGGATGCTTCAGAGTGGAAGAACCTATATCATATGCCTGTGCCATAGCTACAAGATAAGGAATATCCTAAATCTTATGAATGCTGTGACCTCCAACTCACGACCATGGCTCAGGCAATGATTTCTTAGATATGACACAAGGCCATAAGGAAGCAAAATGAAAAACAGATAAACTGACCTTTATCAAAATTAACACTTACATGCTTCAAAGGTATCATCAAGAAAGTAAAAAGACAACCCAGAAAATGGGAGACAACATTTGCAGATAACATTTCTAAGGGACTTACATATCCAGAACACATAAAGGGCACCTACAACTCAAAATTTTTTTAAAAAACCTAGTTTATAAACATAATCCATCACATAAACAGAACCAAAGACAAAAACCACATGCTTATCTCAATAGATGTAGAGAAGGCCTAAGACAAAATTCAACAGCGCTTCATGCTAAAAACCCTCAATAAACTAGGTATTGATGGAAGGTATCAGTAAATGATAAAAGCAATGTATAACAAACCCACAGCCAATATCATATTGATCAGGCAAACACTCGAAGCATTCCTTTTGAAAAATGGTACTAGACAAGCATGCCCTCTCTCACCATTCCTATTCAACATAGTATTGAAAATTCCAAACAGAGCAATCAGGCAAGAAAAAGAAATAAAGGATTCAATTAGGAAAAGAGGAAGTCAAATTGTCTCTATTTGCAGATGACATGATTGTATATTTAGAAGACCCATCATCGCAGCCCAAAACCTACTTAAACTGATAAGCAACTTTAGCAAAATCTCAGGATACAAAATCAATGTGCAAAAATCACAAGCATTCCTATACACCAATAACAGACTTAAAGAGAGCCAAATCAAAAATGAACTGCCATTCACAATTGCTACAAAGAGAATAAAATACCTAGGAATACAACTAACAAAGGATGTAAAGGACCTCTTCAAGGAGAACTACAAACCAGTGCTCAAGGAAATAAGAGAGGACACTTACAGATGGAAAAACATTCTATGCTCATGGTTAGGAAGAATCAATATCGTGAAAATGGCCATACTGCCCAAAGTAATTTATACATTCAATGCTATCGCCATCAAGCTACCAAAGACCTTCTTCACAGAACTGGAAAAAACCACTTTAAGCTTCATATGGAACCAAAAGAGAGCTGCATACCCAAGACAATCCTAAGCAAAAAGAACAAAGCTGGAGGCATCATGCTGCCTGACTTCAAACTATACTACAAGGCTACAGTAATTAAAACAGCATGGTAATGGTACCAAAACAGAGACATAGACCAATAGAACAGAAGAGAAGCCTCAGATGCAACACCACACATCCACAACCATCTGATCTTTGACAAACCTGACAAAAACAAGCAATGGGGAAAGGATTCCCTGTTTAATACATGGTGTTGGGAAAACTGGCTAGCCAAGTGCAGAAAGCTGCAACTGGACCCCCTCCTGATAACTTACACTAAAATTAACTCTAGACGGATTAAAGATTTAAACATAAGACCTAACACCATAAAAACCCTGGAAGAAAATCTAGGCAAAACCATTCAGGACATAGGTATAGGCAAGGACTTCATGACTAAAACACCAAAAGCAATGGCAACAAAAGCCAAAATAGACACATGAGATCTAATTAAACTTCAGAGCATCTATACAGCAAAAGAAACAATCATTAGAGTGAACCAGCAACCAATAGAATGGGAAAAAATGCTTGTAATCTACCCATCTGACAAGGTGCTAATATCCAGCATCTACAAAGAACTAAAACAGATTTATAACAAAAACCAAACAAATCCATTCAAAAGTGGGCAAAAGATATGAACAGACACTTTGCAAAAGAAGACATATATGAGGTCCACAAACATGAAAAATGCTCATCATCACTGGTCATTAGAGAAATGCAAATTAAAACCACATTGAGATACCATCTCACGCCAGTTAGAATGGCAATCATTAAAAAATCTGGAGACAACAGATACTGGAGAGGATGTGGAGAAATAGGAATGCTTATATAGTGTTGGTGGGAGTGTAAATTAGTTCAACCATTGTGGAAGGCAGTGTCTCAATTTCCTCTAGGATCTAGAAATGGAAATTCCGTTTGGCCCAGCAATCCCATTACCAGGTATACACCCAAAGGATTATAAATTGTTCTATTATAAAGACACATGCACATTTATATCCACTGCAGCACTGTTTACAATAGCAAAGACCTGGAACTGACCCAAATACCCATCAGTGATAGACTGGACAAAGAAGATGTGGCAAATATACATCATGGAATACTATGCAGCCATAAAAAACGAAGAGTTTGTGTCCTTCATAGGGACATAGATGAATCTGGAAACCATCATTCTCAGCAAACTGACACAAGAACAGAAAATCAAACACTGCATGGTATCATTCATAGGCGGGTGTTGAACAATTAGAACATGTGGACACAGGGAGGGGAGCATCACACGCTGGGGTCTGTTGGGGGTGCTAAGGCAGGGACAGTTGGGGGTTGGGAGGTTGGGGAGGAATAACACGGGGAGAAATGCCAGATATAGGCGACGGGGAGATGGAGGCATCAAACCACCTTGCCATGTATGTACCTATGCAACAATCCTGCATGATCTGCACATGTACCCCAGAACCTAAAGTACAATTTAAAAAAGACCTAGTTTAAAAATGGGTAAAACATTTGAATAGAGATTTTTTCCAAAGAAGATACATAAATGGTTGAAATACATATGAAAAGATACTCAATATCATCAGTCATTAGGGAAATGTAAATCAAAACTATGAGACACCATTTCATACCCACTAGGATGGCTATATTTAAAACGACAGTAACAAGGACATAGAAAACTGTAAATATTCATACATTGCTAATGAAAATCTAAAGTGATACAGCCACTTTGGAAAAAATTATCAGTTTCTTGAAAGTTTACTAAGAATTACCATACAACTTGACAATCTCATTCCTAGAAATGTGCCCTGAAGGAGACATCTGTTCATATAAAAATTTGTACATGAGTATTTATGTCAGCATTAATAGCCAAAAATAGAAACAGCTCAAATGTCTATCAACAAAATAAAATATCCTATACAATGGAATACTACTGTATACATACAGTAAGCTAGTATTCAGCAATAAAAAGAGAATACTGATATAAGCTATAATGTAGCTGAATGTTGAAATGTACGTAATGTGAAAGAAGCCAGTCACAAAAGCCCACATATGGAATGATTTTATATAAAATGTGCAGAATAGACAAGTCTATATGACAGAAAGTAGATTCATGTTTGCCCAGGATGGGGAGGTTATTGGGAAATGGAGCGTAACTGGCAATGAGTATGAAGTTTCTTTCTGGGGTGATGAAAATCTTCTAAAACTGATTGTGCTGATGGTTGCACAACTCTTTGAATATACCAAAAAAACATTAATTGGATATTTTAAGTAGGTACCTTGCACGGTATATGAATTAAGTCTCTTTAAGTTTGATATATGGAAGATGCCAACTAGCAAAACACTCAATTGTTTTTGTATACACTGATAGTTGTTACCTAGGTTCATTACTTCATTAGAGGATTTACGAAATAGTGATTTGATATCTTTATCAGTCTTTCTGAATTGATTAACATCAATTACTTGGCTACCCTGAAATACAATTTATATAAGCAAGGCAGGATATATACTTGGTTTCTTCCTGTAATTTACCAATTTTCAGAATAACGACTTAGTACCCTACTAACCTTCAAAGGGGGCCAATGAGATTTTTTCCCTCTTAAATTATCATTATGAATTCACGGATTTTTAATGTTTTTGGTGTAAAACCATACTCCTTATTCTGGACGCTCTAATAGTTATTGTGGGGAATGGCAACAACCCCTTGAGGGTAGTTCTTGTGTTCTTTTGACAAGAACTCAGCACTTCCTAACTTCCTTGTTAACTGGCACAAGAAAATACCTCAGGCTCATCCTGAACATTCTACGCTAGAGATGCAACTATTTCTCCAATGACTTTGGTTCTTTTTTAGGAATATTTGGGGACCACAATATTGCTACTGGGTTGTCTTATGAAGGTGTCTCTGATGCTGTTACAGTGTACACGATTAGAAAATATACATTTTTTAGAAGAGAAAAATATATCATCAATTCCACCCCTGGCCATTGAGAGAATAGCTGGGACCCAGCTAAGCTTCCTGATGTCAACAATGAGAATCCTGGATAAAATATGAAACAATTATTTTCAGACATTAAGATAATAGGTATCTCAGCACCGTGATGCCTAGGAGAAGAGAAATAAATGATGCGAGCTTCATAATCAGCCTGACTTTTTGAAGATGACTGTGAAGCAACGCAAATAAATTAACTACAGAAGTTTGCCTGGGGTTCTTTTTAACTCTGTTGCTGAATATTAAGTCACGCATATGTGGATGAAACTTCACAAGACAAGGCAAAAAACTGACATTAAAAAATGACATCTCCCATTCCCTAAAAAGAAATTTCCAGAGCTCACACAGGGCAGGGAAAAACTGGAGTCCTGATCAGCTAGGGGAAAGTCCTAGGTCAACATCCAGGACACACAGAAGAAACACCAAAATAGCTATACCTTGATAGTAGGACTAAACTAGGCCTAGAGTAAAATTTCAAAACAAGTCCCTAAATGGTAGAGTACTGCTTACCAGCAGGTTTAGTACACTTCCCAGGAAAAAACCAAGGTAGTGGAAGTATAAAGCGCAAATGATGAAAATATAAGAAAGACCAAGATGTTTTATGTTATTGACTACCACTCCTTTTTAAATTAAAAGTATTAATTATGAGATACTTCAAATATACAAAAAATATAACATAACCAAAATTTATGTATCTACTGTCTACATCTAAAAATATAAGTTTTTCAACTCTGCTTTAAAAAAAAAAATGCATTCTTTAGAGATGGGGTTTTACTATGCTGCACAGGCTGGTCTTGAACTCCTAGGCTCAAACAGTCCTCCCACCTTGGCCTCCCAAAGTGCTGAGATTACATGCATTAGCCACCATGCCCAGCCATGCTTTAGTGTTTTCAAAAAAGAAACAAAACAGAATAGGATTAACCTCCCTGCCCCCACCTAATTTCCTACCCTTCTCAGGGGTAAAGACTATCCTAAATTGGTAATTTTTCTTTTTGATGCTTTTATACTTCTGTCTCTCTCTCTCCTTCTCCCTCTCTCTACCTCACACACATGCGTAGATTCTCTCTCTGCTAAGAAGTACAGCATTTCCTTAAGTATCTGCAAGTGTTACACAATGGTAGCTTACTGTATATAGACCTCTAGAACTTAAGTTTTATGACTTACAAGTATTATTTGTCTTGTTTATCATCATATCCTCAGTAACTAGAAAAGTATCTGGCATAAAGTGGATAGTTCATTAATTTTTTTAGATAAATGAGTCAATGACCCATTCGATGGTATTCTATTCTATGCCAATGCTACAAACTTACCCTCTTCCCTACTGCCATTTTTCCACTGATGAACATTTAGGTTGTTTTCAGATTTCTGCTATTAAAATGATGATGCAACACACATCCTTGTATAGATCTCACCACATTCAACTACAAAATTTTCTCCAAAGCATAAGCCTAGAAATAGAAATTTTGGGTTGAATAGGGAATGCACAGCTTCAGCTTCACCAGAACTTGCTCTTCAAAGAGGGTTTTGATTTGCGCTCTCACTAGCAGTGTACAGGGTTCCCTTTCCTCATATGCGTTACTATATTTGGTGTTTTGAATTTTTCAATTTTTGACAAACAAGAGGGAGTAAAATGCTATTTTATTTAAATGTACAGGCCTCTGATTTTTTTTTT
>NW_016107979.1:56244-62361 GCF_001604975.1 Cebus imitator | reverse complement strand
GTAGAGACGGGGTTTCACCATGTTGACCAGGATGGTCTCGATCTCTTGACCTCGTGATCCACCTGCCTCGGCCTCCCAAAGTGCTGGGATTACAGGCTTGAGCCACCGCACCCGGCCAGACCTCTGATTATTAATGAGATTGATCATCTATCCAAATGCTTATTAGCCATCTGGATTTCTTTTTCTATGACTTTTCTGTTTTCTGATAAAATGACTGACTTAAAGATTTGTAGGATATTTTTTAATATATTTGTACTAAACCATTTGCCAGTTTATATGTTGTAAATATCTTCGTTATATTCTTTGACATCGAACTTTGTTTATGCTGTATTACTTCCTGAAGAATTCTTTTAGTTTAATATGATCAATCACATTACCTTAATTAATAGTGATTTTGGGATCTCAAATTCTTTTCTACCTGCTTTCATAAAATATATTTCTTCTAAATTTTAAAAGTTCTGATTTTTCACATCTAGGTCTTTACCTCACCCTGAAGTTAATTTTTGTGTGTGGTGTGGTTGTTCATTTGCTCACTTACTCTATCCATATATCCACTCATTGATCAATTGATGAGAAAAAATAACTGTCTCAGTTCCATTTATTGAAGGGTCATGTATGTTGTATATACACACATATACATACATATGTCAAACCATTTCTGAGCTAATATTTTCCACTAATCTATTTATTTATTTGTACTAATAAGAAACTTTTAATTACTAAAGCTTTAAAAAGTCTTGTTTGTTGGTTTGGTTATTCTCACTCATTTATTTTCGTTGCACTTTTAGAATTACTTTGTGATATTCCATGAAAATGTCTATTGCTGTTTTGATTGAATTTTATTTATGGTTTAATTTATGGGGACTTGACAACTTTATTGTATTGAGTTAACCAAACTATGAGCATCCTGGATCTCCATTTCTTTAATTATTCTTTCAATAGAATTTTATTATTCATAAAATCTTACTTATTTATTTTAGTCCTTTTCCTGATTTAAAAAAAGAACTTGCTACAAGCGCTTATTTAATTTTACATAAACGTGTTCTTTGAGGCTAAGGCAAATTGAACTAATTTTCAAGGTGAAAATAAAATACAAAAACTATTTTTGGAGTTATTTCTAAACAGAACTAACATTAAAATCAAATAAACAGAATTATCTATTCTAGAAAAATCAGCTTTATCAAATGAATCTTCAGCCAACAACTGTTTGAGAATGATGTGTTTTAGGAATGCTATGTTTTCTAAGATTTGACATTTCCAGAGATTAAGAATTACTATATTTTGTAGACGGAAATACCACTACGTAAAGGAGAATGCTACAAATAGAATGGCATCTTGTTTCCAAAGTCAATATACTAGAACAATGTGAAAATAATAATGAAAGCGAGCCATTTCATGGCAAAGTTATCTTGGGGTAAATGCTGTATCTAAGTGCCAATGGTGAGTATTCTCAGGGCAAATGGAAAAAGGGTTAAAAGATTTATTCCTAGGCATAGTTTTTGTTGCTATTAAGGATGACGATAAGGAAACTAGACCCCTATCTCTCATCATATAAAAAAAATCAACTCAAAATGGATTTAAGATTTAAATATAAGACCTGAAACTATAACACTACTAGAAAACATAAGGGAAATCCTTCATGACACTAATGTGTAAATAAGAATTTTTTTGAAAACTATCTCAAAACACAAGTAACAAAAGCGAAAACAGACAAATGGACATCAAGCTAAAAAACAGACATCAAGCTAAAAAAACTTCTGCATAACAAAGCAAACAGTTAATAAAGTAACAATCTAGAGAATGAAAGAAAATAGTTGCAAACTATGCTTCTGACATGGGGTTAATAACCAGAATGTATAAGGAACTCAACCCAACAGTGAAAACAACAACAACAGCAAAACAACCCAAATAACCCAATTTAAAAATGGACAAAAGATCAAAAGACCCGAACGGGCATTTCTTTTTTTAAATAAAAATTTATTTTAAGTTCCAGGATACATGTGCAGGACATGCAGGTCTATTACATAGGTACATGTGTACCGTGGTGGTTTCCTGCACTTATCAACCCCTCACCTAGGTATTAAGCCAGCATGCATTAGCTATTTATCCTGATGCTCCCCCCTCCCTCTGACCCCTGACAGGCCCAGTGTGTACTGTTCTCCTTCATGTATCCATGTGTTCTCATTGTTCAGCTTCCACTTATAAGTGAGAACACGCTGTGTTTGGTTTTCTGTGCCTGTGTTAGTTTTCTGAGGATGATGGCTTCCAGTTCCATACATGTTCCTGCAAAGGACATGATCTTGCTCCTTTTTATGGCTGCATAGTATTCCATGGTGTATATGTACCACATTTTCTCTATGCAGTCTGTCACTGATGGGCATTTGGGTTGATTTCATGTCTTTTTTTTTTTATTGTGAATAATGCTGCAATGAACATACATATGCAAGTTATCTTTGTAACAGAATGATTCATATTGCTTTGGGTATATTCCCAGTAACAGGATTGCAGGGTCGAATGATATTTCTGTTTCTAGATCTTTGAGGAATTGCCACACTGTCTTCCACGATGTTCAACTAATTTACATTTCCACCAACAGTGTAAAAGCATTCCTATTTCTCGACAGCATCTATTGTTTTTTGACTTTTTAATAATCACCATTCTGACTGGCATGAGACATGACATTTCTCAAAAGATGACACACAAATGGCCAATGGGTATATAAAAAAAAATTCTCAATGTCACTAATCATCAAGGAAATGCAAGTGAAAACTACAAAGAGATATATCCTCTCAGCCCATTTAGAATGGCTATTATCAGAAATGCAAAAAATAACAAAGACACAACATACCAGAATCTGTGCAACACAGTTAAAGCAGCATTAAGAGAAGTTTACAGCGTTAACCGAACACCACACCCGCATGAACTAGAAAAAGAAGAACAAACCAACCCCAAAGCTAGGAAAAGACAAGAAATAACAAAATCAGACCTGAACTAAATGAAACTGAGATGTGAAAAACCATACACAAGATCAGTAAATTCAGAAGTGGGTTCTTTAAAAGAATTAATACAATTGATAGATTGCTAGCTGGACTAATAAAAGAAAAATAGATGATCCAAATAAATGCAGTCTGAAATGGCAACGGGGACATTATCGCCAACCCACAGATGTGCAAAAAACCCTCAGAAATTATTATGAACACCTCTATGCACACAAACTAGCTTCTATGCACACAAACTGGGAAACCTAGAAGAAACAGATAAATTCCTGAAAACATGTAACCTCCCAAGATGAACCAGGAAGAAACTAAAAGACTGAACAGACTGATAATGAGCTCTGAAATTGAATCAGTAATAAGCCTACAAACCAGAAAAAGCCCAGGAACAGATGGATTAAAAGCCAAATTCTACCAGACATATATAGAAGAGATAGTACCATTCCTTCTGCAGCTATTCCAAAAAATTGATGACAAGGGACTCCCTAACTCATTCTATGAGCCCAGCATCACTCTGATATCAAAACATGGCAAAGGCAACAACACAAATATAAAATTCAGGCCACTAACCTTGATGAACATTGATGAAAAATCCTCAACAAAATAGCAGCAAACGAAATCCAGCAGCACATCAAAAGCTAATCTACCACAATCAAGTAGGTTTTAGCCTTGGTTTGACAGATGCAAATCAACAAATGTGATTTATCACATAAACATAACTAAAACTAAAAACCACATGATCATCTCAATAGATGCAGAAAAGGCTTCTGATGAAATTCAACATCACTTGATGTTAAAAACCCTCAACAACTCAAGCCATTCAAGGAACATATCTCAAAACAGCAAGAGCCATTGATGATAAACGCATCAGCCTGAATGGGCAAAAGCTGGAAGCATACTCTTGAGAACTGAAATTAAGACTAGAATGTCCACTCTTACCACTCCTATTCAACACAGTAGTGAAAGAGCTAGCCAGAAAAATCAGGCATGAGAACGAAATAAAAGGCATCCAAATAGGAAGAGAGGAAGTCAAATTGTCTCTGTTTCCACCCAATATGCTTCTATACCTAGAAAATCCCAGTTTCTGCCCAAAAGGTCCATCTGATAAATACCTCCAAGGAAGTATCAGGATTAAAAAAGCAATGTATACAAATCAGTGGCATTTCTATATACCAACAACATCCAAGCTTAGAGCCAAATCAAGAGTGTAATCCATTCACAATAGCCACAAAACATATAAAGAACCTAGGAATATAGCTACATAGGGAGGTGAAAGATTTCTATGAAGAAAATTATAAAACACTGCTGAAAGAAATCAGAAATGACAAAAACAATGGAAAAACATTCCACGCTCATCCACAGGATGAATCAATATTAACGTGGCCATACTGCCCAAAGCAATTTACAGATTCAATGCTATTCCTATCAAAGTACCAATGACATTCTCAGAATTAGAATAAAATGATTTTAAAATCCATATGGAACCAAAAAAAGAGCCCCAATAGCCAAAACAATGCTAAGCAAAAAGAATTAAGCTGGAGATACCACATTACCCAACTTCAAACTACATTACAAGGCTATAGTAACTGATACAATTAGGCTCTGTGTCCCCACCAAATCTCATGTTGAATTGTAATTCCCAGTGTTGGAGGTGGGGCCTGGTGGAAGGCCACAGGATCATGTGGGCATCTTATGAATGGTTTAGTCCCAACCTTCTTGATGCTGTCTTTGCGATAGTGAGTTCTTATGAGGCCTCGTTGTTGAAAACTGTGTGGCACTCTCTCTCTTGTTCCTGCTCTGGCCATGTGAAGTGCCTGCTCCCTGGATGCCGTTCACCATGACTTTAAGTTTCCTGAGGCCTCCCTAGAAGCTGGGCAGATGACAGAATCATGCTTCCAATTAAACCTCTTTTCCTTACCAGTTACCCAGTCTCAGGTATTTCTTTACAGCAATATGAGAACAGACTAATAGCATAACCAAAACAGCATGGTACTCATACAAAAACAAAAGATACATAGACCAATGGAACAGAACCAAGAGCCCAGAAATAAAGCTGCTCACCTACAGCCATCTAATCTTTGACAAAATCAACAATAAAAAACCATGGGTAAAGGATTCCCTGTGCTGTGACAACTGGCTAGCCATATGCAGAAGATTGAAACTGGGCCCCTTTCTTACACCATATTTAAAAAATCAACTCAAGATGGATTAAAGACTTAAATATACAACCTCAAACTATAAAAACCCTAGACGAAAACCTAGGATATACTCTTCTGGACACAGACCCTGGCAAAGATTTCATGACCAAGACCACAAAATCAGTTGCAACAAAAACAAAAATGAACAAACGAGACCTAACTAAATTAAGGAGCTTCTGCACAGCAAAAGAAACTATGAACAGAACAAAAAGACCACGCACAGAATGGGAGATAATGTTTTCACGGTATGCATCTAACAAAAGTCTAATATCCAGGATCTACAAGGAACTTAACAAATTAAGAAACAAAAAACAAAGAAAAAGTGGGCAGAGGACATGGACAGACACTTCTAAAAAGACAACACACACGTGGACAGCCAGCATGTGAAAAATGCTTACCACCACTAATCATGAGAGAAATCCAAATCAATGAGATATATGAGATCCCATCTCATAATAGTAAAACTGGCTATTATTAAAAAGTCAAAAATGAACAGATGCTGGTGAGGCTGTAGAGAAAAGGGAATGCTTATATACTATTTGGTGGGAAAGTAAAGTTTGTTAAGCCACTGTGGAAAGCAGTTGTGATGCTTTTTCAAAGAGCTTAGAACTACCATTTGACACAGCAATCCCATTAATGGGTACATTCCCAAAGGAATAGAAATTGTTCTACCATAAAGATACATGCACGTGTATGTTCACTGCAACACTATTCACAATAGCAAAGACATGGACTCAATCCAGGTGCCCTTTCATGGTGGGTTGGATAAAGAAAATGTGAGATACAGGTATCTCCCCACCCAAATCTCATCTTGAATTGTAATACCCATAATCCCCACATGTCAAAGGAGAGGCCAGGTGGAGGTAACTGAATCATGGAGGCAGTTTACCCCAAGCTGTTCTCGTGATAGTAAGTCCTCATGAGAT
>NW_016107979.1:30813-56224 GCF_001604975.1 Cebus imitator | reverse complement strand
TTTTTTTGAGATGAAGTCTCGCTCTGTAGCCCAGGCTGGAGTGCAGTGGTACAGTCATGGCTTACTTTAACCTGCCTCCCAGGTTCAAGCAATTCTCCTGCCTCACCCTCCTGAGTAGCTGGGATTACAAGTGCCTGCCGCCAGGCCTGGCTAATTTTTTTTGTATTTTAGTAGAGACGGGGGTTTCACCATGTTGGACAGTCTGGTCTCGAACTCCTGAACTCAAGTGATCCACCCACCTCGGCCTCCAAAAGTGCTGGGATTACAGGAATGAGCCACTGTACCCGGCCGAGATCCGATGGTTTTATAAAGGGCTCTTTCTCCTTTGCTCAACACTTCTCTTTCCTGCCACCTTATAAAGAAGGTGCTTTGCTTCCTCTTTGCCTTCTGCCATGACCCTATTTTCCTGAGACCTCTCCAGCCATGTGAGGAAATGCCTCCTCTTTCTTTTATAAATTGCCCAATATCAGGCAGTTCTTTATATCTGTATGAAACAGACTAATACAATGTCCTTCACAACAACACGAATGGAGCTGGAAGCCATTATCCTAAGTGAACTAATGCAGGAAAAGAAAACCAAATACCACATGTTCTCCTTTGTAAGTGGGAGCTAAATATGAGTAAACATGAACACAAAGGAGACAGCAATAGATACCACGGCCTACCTGAGGGTGGACCTTGCGAGAAGCCTGAGGACTGAAAAACTACCTACGGAGCACCATGCTTATTACTTGGGTAATGAAATAATTTGTACACCAAATCCCCATGACACATAATTTACCTGTGAAACAAACCTGCATATATACCCGTAAAACTAAAGCTAAAAAAAAATAAAACAGAATATGTATATATGAATTTGTGTGTGTGCGTTTACTACTTTGTAAAGAAAGTTACATAGTTACAGTATTTTGACAGAAACATCAAATTCCCCCACATCAAATATTTATGGTGTCATTCCCACTGAGTTTTTTTTTTTTTTTTTTTTTTTTTTTTTTTTTTTTTTTCTTATTAGCTTTATGCTGTGGTCTTAATGTTTGTGTTCCCCTCTCCAAATTTTATGTAGAAACTTAATCCCCAGTGTGACAGCATTGGGTGTGGGCCCTTTGGGTAAGAGATTAATTTAGGAGGTCTCTGATCTTGGGAATGGAATTAGTACCCTTGTGAAGGACGCTGAAGGGAGTAATCCTATCCTACTTTTCAAAGGAGGAAATTGAAGCTTACAAAGGTTAATAAAAGCTGAGTGAACTCACAAAGCTAATACATGACCTATCTGGAATTTGAATTCAGGCCCATCACTACAAAGCCTGTGCTCTTAACAGCTGCATTATATTGCTTCAACACTTGCTGGCTGCCTACTGATTGCTAGGAGCTTAACATGCAATATTTCATTTAATAGCCAAACAACTGTTTGGGATGTATCAAAATCTTACATTTTACTGATAAGGAAACTGACACCCAGAGAAATTAATTAACTTGTCCTGGGTCATACAATTATAAAACAGTAAGTTCTAGGTCCATGCTTTTAACAATGCTCTTAACTGCTTCCTTAAATACCTTCCTAATGATGATCCAAATCTAAGCCACATCATCACTTTCAACAATCCTGTTTCTTCATAATTCCTGGGAATGGAATAGAAAATAAGCTAGATGATTTAATTTACAGCACAGTTCTCTAAGTATCTATTGAAGACTCGGTAATGTCAGAGAAAAGTGAATTCCCACAACGCAGGGCTGGGGTATATACACTTGGCAATAGAAAGAAATACCTTTGAGACTTCATGAGCATTATTTCAAATATATAAAATGTTTCAATTTTTTCAATGTGGCCCATGTTTACCAAAACTAGAAAATAATGTCTTACATTAAAGAGAAAATAGTTTTCTACCTGTGTTACTTAATATACAGGGTATCTGTCATGGAGTCTACTAATTTAAAAGAACTGAGCTGAACTGAAGATAACCAGCATCAAGATCTAGACACGGGCAATTTTTTTAGTGTCATTATTTCCGAGAACCCAGACTTATATAAATACGGTTAAAAACAGTAAGCATTTACTCACTGCATGAGGCAATCAATCACTAAGGTGAGCTTAGAGTAGAACGTACCCAGAGAGGTGGCATGATGGAATACTATCAGGCTGCTATAAGCAAAACCCTCAATAAGCACATCTGCTTACCGAGAAATAAAATCACTCAACGTCACACGTTGGGCCAAAAGAACCTCTTATAATTTATTTACTTAAAATTAAGATTAAATAAGTAATGGTCCTACTTCTGGCTCTCAAATATCATTTTCATGATATTTCTTACCTATTGTAATAATTGACATACCTGGCTGAAATTTTCTTTAAAAATTATTTTACCACAAAGTATTTTATATACTACCTTTCTTCAAGAGATATTATTCTTAAAAAATTTTTGCACAAATATGGACAAAACTAAAAATTTTTTATTGTATTTGTCCCCTATAGTTTGAATAAAACTGATACTTCAGGGAAGTGTGCTATTTCATAAGCTTTGAGTAAGTTCTCATGTACTGTTTTAGGGAAGGGTGGTTAATCACAGTGCATAGGCATTCACCCACCTGGTAAGTCTAATTTGATTTGTCATGCCTAGATTCTCTAAGAAAGAAACAAATAGCCACCAAAAAATGTGTGTGGTTAAAATTTAGTGAACACTAGTCTAATAGTCTACATTTCTAGTCAATTGGATAGTTTTCTGAATGAGGACCTGAACTAGGCTCAGTTAGCCAAGATAGGCCTCATTATTTTTTCAATGAATCCCTCTACCTGTGGTACTTTTCTAAGGAGAAGACAACATACACTGTTTTCCAAGACTTACAACATGACTTGATATAAGTTGATCCTCAGTTATGCAAATGGCTAATTAAATTCGAACAGCATTTGCTAAAATTCTGATGTTATAGACTTTAATGTTCTTCCATCCTGTCATTAACTTATTTTTAAAACTCATTAAAATGGTTTAAAATTAATAAAAAGGACCCTCTCATTCAATGACACATTAGGTGATCAGGATAAACCTCCTGCTGAAAACAAAAACAAAAACAAAAAGCTCAATAAAATATTTTTCTAATATTCTTAAAAACCAATGCTGTCAGAGAAAATACGTCAAAAATCCAAGTGAAGGTGAAAATCCAGAGACAGACATACAGCCCTTAAGGCTGCTTTTGCTGATCTGTGAGAAACATTTAAAACACAAAAATAATACAAGGTAAACCATTCCAACCAACACTGAAAAGTTTCACCCTCACAAAAAGCATGACATGGAAGAAGGTAGCCAATCTACATATTCACAGCCTGTACTCAGGACACCCCAGTCATCTAGGGAATCCTATACCTTGAAATTCTATTAAGATGGTTTCAGAAATAGTAGTAGTCTTAGTACCTAACAAAAGTATATAAAAAATTTCCAAAGGAAGGTAACATCATATTGTCTCAAATTACTTTAAAACTTGTTCAAATGCAATAATCACAAAGCAAACCTCACTAAATTTTAATTCCCCATAGCCTTCCCTGGTCACGAAAGCATGCTTGGGTTTCCTTTACCTTTTCTATAAGTTGTACCAAAACATCCGCTTAAGTTCTTTGTACCATTCCTTCAAATAAAGAAATGTGGTAACCAGGAAAAAAAATAAGAATGAAATCATACAAAGTATCTTCTTTGACCATAAAAGAATGAAATTAGAAATCAGTAAGAAAAAGAAATCTGGAAAATTCACCAATAAGTGGAAATTAAACAACACATTCTTAGAAAACCAATGGGTCAAAGAAATCACAAAAAAGCTTAGAAAATACTTTGAGATACATTACAATGAAAACACAATATAACAAAACTTATGAAATGCAGCAAAAGCAGTGCTCAGGGGAAATTTTATAGCTGTAAATACCTCCAGTATAAAGAGGAAAGATATCAAATTAACTTAATTTTACACTTAAGAAACTAGAAAAAGAAGAGCAAACTAAACCTAGAGCTAGTAGAAGGAAGGAAATAATATTAGAGTGGAGACAGAAAAAAGAGAGAGTAGAAGAATTCAGAAAATCAGTGAAACCAAAAGTTGGTTTTTAAACAGATCAATGAAAATCTTTAGCTAGAATGACTGAGGAAAAAAGGGAAGACATAAATTGCTAAAATCAGAAATGAAAGTATGGACATTACTACCACCTTTAAGGAAATAAAAAGGAGTAGAAAAGGCTAGGCATGGTGGCTCACGCCTATAATCCCAACACTTTGGGAGGCTGAGGTGGGCGGATCATGAGGTCAGGAGATTGAGACCATCCTGGCCAACATGGTGAAACCCATCTCTACTAAAAATACAAAAAATTAGCTGGGCGTGGTGGTGTGTGCCTGTAGTCCCAGTTACTCGAGAGGCTGAGGCAGAAGAATCATTTGAACCAGGGAGTCGGAGGTTGCAGTGAGCCGAGATTGTGCCACTGCACTCCAGCCTGGAGACAGAGTGAGACTCCACCTAAAAAAAAAAAAAAAAAAAAAAATCTATATCTATATATCTAGATATAGATATATAGATAGATAGATAGATATAGATATCTATCTATATATATAGATATGTATCATTATATATATCTAGATATATATATATTTGATCATTATATATATCTATATATATCTAGATATATATAATGATCAAATATATGCCAACAAATTAAGTAATCTAGTTGAAATAAACAAATCACTAGATATATACATACTGTCAAAACTGACTTAAGAACAAATAAAAACCCTGAGTAGACCTATAACAAGCAACAAAATCAGTAATAGAAAACCTCCCAACAAATAAAATCCTAGGACCAGAGGTTCTCACTGGTGAATCCTATCAAACACTTCAAAAATAGTGCAAAACAATTCTTCTCATCCTCTTCCAAAATAGAAGAGGAAGGAATACTTCCTATTTCATGAGGCTATTATTATCCTGACACTAATGCCAAACAACTAAAGACTAGTATCTCTTATGAATACAGATGCAAGCATTCTCAACAAATAACAAGCATGAAGTTAAAAAATTAACAGGTTAAAAATACAGTATATCTGTGCCTTATAAATTACCCATCTCAGGTATTTCTTCACAGCAGTGTGAGAATACACTAATACACTGAATATACATCTAAAGGAATATAAATCATTCTATTATAAAGCCACATGCATGTGTAAGTTCACTGCAGCACTATTCACAATAGCAAAGTCATGGAATCAACTTAAATGTCCATCACTGATAAGCTGGATAAAGAAAATGTGGTACATATATATCATGGAATGCTATGTAGCCACATGGAATGCTATGCAGCCATAAAAAAGAACAAGATCATATAGTATGCAGGGACGTGGATGGAGCTGGAGGCCATTATCCTTAGCAAAACTAACACAGGAACAGAAAACCAAATACTAAATGTTCTTACTTATAAGTGGGAGCTAAATGACAAGAACACATGGACCCACAGAGGAAAACAACACACACTGGGGCCTTTTGGATGGTGGAGGGTAGCAGGATAGAGAGGATCAGGAAAAATAACTAATGGGTACTAGGCTTAACACCTGGGTGATGAAATAATCTGTACAACAAACCCTCATGACACAAGTTTACCTATGTAATAAATCTGCACTTGTACCCCTGAACTTAAAAGTTAAAAAAAATACCACAACTTGTGTGAAAAATGTTCCTATAAATTAGCACCATCAGGCTGGATGTGGTGGTTCATGCCTGTGAGCAAAACTTTGGGAGGCCAAGTTGGGAAAATAATTTGAGACTAGGAGTTCACCACCAGCCTGGGCAACATAGCAAGGCCTGGTATCCACAAAAAGATTTTTAAATTAGCCAGGCGTGGTAGCTCACACCTGTAGTCCCAGCTACTAGGGAGACTGAGGCAGGAGGAACTGTGTGAGCCCCGGGGCTGCAGTAAGCTATGATTGCACCACTGCATTCCAAACTGGGAAACGGAGTCAGATCCTAACTCTAAAAAAAATAAAACTAAAAACAAAACCAGCACCATTAATATTCCTCATTGAGTTTTTTTTTTTTTTTTTTGAGACGGAGTTTCGCTCGTTACCCAGGCTGGCATGCAATGGTCCGACCTTGGCTCACTGCAACCTCTGCCTCCTGGGTTCAAGCAATTCTCCTGCCTCAGCCTCCCGAGTAGCTGGGACTACAGGCACACGTCACCACGCCCAGCTAATTTTTGTATTTTTAGTAGAGGCAGGGTTTCACCATGTTGACCAGGATGGTCTTGATCTCTTGACCTCGTGATCCACCCACCTCAGTCTCCCAATCCTCACTGAGTTTTTATCATAAATTTATTTGCCTTTAAAAAAGTACTTTTCTGGCCAGTGTGGTAGCTCATGGTGTTAATTCCAGCTCCTTGGGAGGCCAAGGTGAAAGGATAACTTGAAGCCAGGAGTTCAAGACCAGCCTGGGCAACATAGTGAGACCCTCCACCTCTACTAAGATAAATTAATAAATACAATAAGAATAACAGTATTTTTCACAAGGAAGCCACAATAAGTGAGTCCAGAAGAGATGACTAAAATAGTGTGTTTTTATCAAGGCAAGCCTCATTTTATAAATCTGAAAAATAATATAATTTTGAAATTATTATTGACAAACTGTATTTTTTAAAACTGAGGTATAATTAGCATGCAATAAAGATATAAGTACTCAGTTTGATGAAGTTTGATGACTGCACACAAGTATGTAACCACCACCTAAAACAAAATACAGAACACATTTTAATCCCCCTAGAAATTTCCTTATGACCCTTTTCAGTAAATTATCCTTCCCTCAACACCTTGATGTTTCTTTTTAAAAAATATGAACCATCTATAAGTTAAAGCTGTCATATTCATGAAATAACAATTCAATTTTTCTTTATATGAGTCTTCCAAGGGAAGCTAGCTGAAAAACGTCTGAAAAACATTTTCAGTTTACTTTGGGCTATATACTTGTCACCTTCTGACAAAATATGGGTGTCATACAAGCTATATTCAGTTATGTATCAGTTGCAATGGGGAAACAACTATGCAAGCTGAGAATATAGTAAAGGGACCAAAAGAAGAGATTCCTAGTATTGAATGCTTCCCATTTCTTCAGCTGAAGACTTCCAGCTGAGAATAGCAGAAGCAGAACCATGGGGTTTCGAAGATAGGCAGTGTCTAGCAAGACCCAAACACAGTTTTCTGAATATAATTAGGTTGAAAAAGCTCTAAAGGCTTAGTGATTTATACTCTCTGAGCCTAGGCATGCGTTACATAGCCAAAACAGTTTGCAAATAGAGGAAAATGGTAGGGAAGAGTTTCCACTTTTCTACCTTGCACAGGTATCTGTGAATGAATTTTACAAGATCAATTTTGAAAATACCAAAGGATGGCATAGTCTGCTATAGGTATTACAACATAAACTGTGATTTCACATCTCTCAATTCACTTCAAATCATGAATGCTGCCAGCTATGTGGTTTGCTTATTCAGGTTCAAAAGAATTACAGCTGAATCTCTATTTAAATTTGGCAGGATTCTATAAAGTCAGGAAAGGCAATTGGACAAACTCCATGTCCAATCCATCTGCTTAAACTGTTTACTTATGGTAACAGCATACACATGTCTCATGTTACTGATAAACCACAGAAAGCTTCTGGGATGCTGTTACTATCCAAACGTAAATGTAATGTTTATCATCACAAAGTAATGAGAAAAGTCAATGCAAATACAGATCACGTTCACTTGGACGAAATTTAATACAATGCTAAGAACAAGGAAAATGCTTTTGCATATGTAAGAGTTTTTAAACTCTTATTTGAAATAATTGAACATTTCTTCAACAAAAGGATCTTTTATTCGGAGCAATTTATCTTAAATTCTAAAAATTTATTTTATTATTAAACATGAACATACAGAAAAGTCAGAAAAATTAGCAAACATGTATGAACAAATTAAAGAACAATTTTAATGTGAACACTGTGTAACCAGTATCCAGTCAAGGAAAAGAAAGCTAGAAGCACTAAAGAAGCCACCTATATGATTTTTTCTGATCACACATCCCACCCTTCTCTCTGAACAATAACCATCCTGATTTCTAGGAAATTCCTTGTTCTATTTTCTTTACAGTTTTACCACCTATGTGTATAACCCAAAACAATATAGTTTTGTCTTTTGTTGAACTTTATATGACTGGAATTTGCAGTAGCAAATATATTTTTTGGTGACTTGTTTCACTAACGAGTTTGTGAGATACATCCACATTGTTATCCATAGATGTAGTTGACTCATTTTTATAGTTGAATAATAGTCCATTACATGGACATACCGTAATTTGTATCTCCAGCTGTTGATGGATTCTTGGGCTATTCTCCATATGTGGTGATTACAAACAATGCTGCCATTGAATAATTGTGTACATCTTGCCTGGGGCATATATGCATTGTTTTCCAGAGTATATACCTAAAAGTGAAATACGATAACACATGTCTACAAGTTTAGTAGAGGATAGCAGACTGTTTGCTACATGGGAGGGTCAACTTATGTTATCACAAACAGTGTGTGTTCCCATTGCTCTAGATCTTTGCCATTACTTGGTATTTTCAATCCAATTTTTGTCATTCTGATAAGTGAATCACATTGCCACGTTGAATTTTTCATTTGAATTGTCCAGATTACTAAAGAGTTGACTATCTTCACATTCATTTTTTTAGCTATCTGGATTTCTCTCAGAATGCTCATTATCCTACTGGTTTGGTTTGTGTTTATGTCTCATTAATTTGTAGGAATTCCTTATATACTTGGATGCCACTCTTATGTTGATTATAGGTATAAAAAATATTCTTCCCTTCTAATACTTGTCTTGTTACTCTCTTCTTGGTGTCTTCTGATGAAAAAAAGTTCTTATTTTCAATGCAGCCCAATTTATCAAGTTTCCCTTTACTGTTAATTTCTCTTGTGTCCTTTTCTTGTCCAGGCAAAACTCTGAGGTAAAGAAGAGATTAGTCTAAAAATTAGTTTTTTCGTTTTATACTTAGATCCATCTGGAATTAATTTTTTGCTTATGATGTGAGATAAAAGTTACATTTTTTAAAAAAACAAGGATATTCAATCATTATAGCATTATTCGCTAAATAGAGCATACTTTCCCACAATGCTTTGTGATGCTCCTTTTTTCCCACATGCGCATAGATAAGTGCCTCATGTGTCACGAATCAAGTATATACATACAAATGGGACTGTTTATGAATTCAATTATGTTCCATTCTTCTTTTTCTCGATCTCATCTCCAATAGTACACTATCCTAATTACCATGGCTTAATAAAAAGTATTTATACTTGGTAGAGCAAATCTTCCCATATTGTTCTCTCCCACCCCCACACAAGTCTTGCTCTGTTGCCCAGGGCGGAGTGCAGTGGCGCGATCTTGGCTCACTGCAACCTCTGCCTCCTGGGTTTGAGCGATTTTCCTGCCTCAGCCTCCCAGGTAGCTGGGGTGAGCAAGCACAACCACACCTGGCTAATTTTTGTATGTTTAGTAGAGACAGGGTTTCACCATGTTGGCCAGGCTGGTCTTAAACTCCTGTTCTCAAGTGATCCATCCGCCTCAGCCTCCCAAAGTGCTGGTCATATTGTTCTTTTTCAACAGTGTTTGGGACACTGTTTCATTAGGTTTTTGAAATTCTGTATTTTAGAATCTGCACCTAAATATTGGAAAGTGTTGGAATTTTAAATAAGATTTCACCGAATCTACAAATAAGTGCGTCCAGAAAAGAAAAATATACCACAGTGAGTTTTCCAATCCATAAACATTATAGATTTACTCCTATTTAATATTTTGATTATATATAAATATAATTGATTTTTATATCCTGCCCTTAGTAGCCTTGTTAATCTATTTGTGCTAATATTTATCTGTAAATTATTTTAAATTTTCTATGTATAACATATTATTTGCTAACAATGAATGTTTCACTTTTTCTCTCAAATCTTACAAGTTTTGTTTATTTACTTTTCCACTAGTTAGAACCTCAATTTTAAGCATAAGTGTTGGCAGCAGGTATTCTCCTTTTGTACACAATTTCAAAGGGAAAATTTTCAACATTTCACCAGTAAACATTGTTTTGCTATAATATTTTTTGGTAGATTCAATTTGTCAGATTAAGGAAATTCCATTCTACTCCAGGTTTACTATGAATCTTCATCATTAATTGATGCTGAGCTTACCAAATGCTTTTGTTGCATCTTTTGAGATTTTTTTTCTTCTGTTAATACAATAGATCATAATTTTCCAAAGTGTATATCCTTCTTTTTGTTTTTTTTATTATTTTAAAAAATAAGTTCTGGAGTACATGTGCAGATCGTGCAGGATTGTCACACAGGTATACACATGTCATGGTGGTTTGCTGCATCCTTCCCCCTGTCATCTACATTAAGTATTTCTCCTAATGTTATCCCTCCAAATCCCCCTACTCCCTGCTATCTCTCCCCTACCTCCCCACTCCCCAACGGGCTCTGGTGTGTGACAGTCTCCTCCCTGTGTCCAGTGTTCTCATTGTTCAACACCCACTTATGAGTGAGAATATGCAGTGTTTGGTTTTCCGTTGTGTCAGTTTACTGACAAGGATGGTTTCCAGCTTCCTCCATGTCCCTGCAAAGGACATGAGCTCAACCTTTTTTATGGCTGCATAGTATTCCACGGTGTATATGTGCCACATTTTCTTTATCCAGTCTATCACTGATGGACATTTGAGTTGGTTCCAGGTCCTTGCAATTGTAAACAGTGCCACAATGAACATATGTGTGCATGTGTCTTTATAACAGAACATTTTATAATCCTTTGGGTATATACCCACTAATGGGATTGCTGGGTCAAATGGAATTTCTATTTCTAGGTCCTTGAGGAATCACCACACTGTCTTCCACAATGGTTGAACTAATTTATACTCCCATCAACAGCGTAAAAGCATTCCTATTTTTCCATATCTTCTCCAGCATCTGTTATCTCCTGATATTTTAGTGATCGCCATTCCAACTGGCGTGAGATGGTATCTCAATGGGGTTTTGATTTGTATTTCTCTAACGACGAGTGATGATGAGCTTTATTTCATATGTTTGTTGGCCATATAAATGTCTTCTTTTGAAAAGTGTCTGTTCATATCCTTCGCCCACTTTTTGATGGGGTTGGTTTTTTTCTTGTAAATTTGTTTCAGTTTTCTACAGACATTTCCTTCTTATATTCTTCCCTTTATTTTGTATATATTTTTCTCTCCATGCTCAGTCTGGATTCTTTCTTATGATTTATCTTCCAGTGTATGGTATATTCTACTGTTACCTCATCTATAATTTTTGTAATTTTTATTACTAAAATGTTCAGTTCTCAAATTCTGTTTTCTCAAATGTGCTACATATCTTTAAAAAATAATTAATAATTATATTTTTGATCATGGTAAGCATAGTTCTGAAGCCTCTGTAGGTCTGTTTTTAATGGATTTTATGCATATTTTCTTGTCCCTTTGTATGCTTAATCACCTTACTGTGCCAAATAATGCATTTGAAATTTATTTTGTTGAGATAATTTGAGACTTAAGTTGCTATTATTTTTCTCCAAAATAAATTTTCCAGTTGCTTCTGTTAGACACATGGGGTATTAGCAATTTAGGATCATTTAAATCTTTTTCAGCAATTTGGATTTTCCCAGCCACCTACATGATTTGAAATAGAGCTGTCTGCGTAGTGACTGGTATACTTCCTGTCTACCCACTTTCCTTGTACAGTCCTTTAAGATCCCAAACCAAAATGTGAGTTTTTTTTTGCCACAGTCCCTACCATTGATTATCTTAGATGCCACATTTATTTTCTCACCAGTCCTGCAAATAATCTCAAAAGTACTAATGAAACTCATGTCCACTTCTTTTGGATCATCAATGGTACCTAGTTCCAAAATGCCAAATTGCTGGATCTTGGCCCAGTAATTATTCATTACCCTGTTTGTATTTCAGCTTTATTTCATATATATATTTTTTTGGTCATCAGTGGGAGGATAGTCCTGAATTATCTACTGTTGCTATTGCCAAGTCTATTCTACAGAAATTTTCAAGTTTGCCTTTTACTTCCTCAGAAGACAGCAAGCATAGTTTTATAATCTGTTACTAGTAATAACAGAGGCTTGCAGTTCTAGTTTCTGCTTGTTCATCATGACTGACTGACTTTTGGGCTTATCTTTTCACCATGGCTATGTGTCCTTGTAAAATTATTTAACAGAAATTATCTGAGGACTAGAATGAAGGTGTCTTCTTCCAATGAGGATTTGTACTCTCTTCTGCTTGGTTCCTAAGGACACCACAAATCAATCTAGGACAACTTTAAACTCAATTCACCATTTGAAATAATACAGATGATGTGAATTTGAGCAGCAAATCTATGCCAAGGGCTGGAAGATGGGTATAAATTCTGCATTGTGCCAAGGTTTTTTCTTCATAGTCCTGAGGGAGGGATGAGAAGGTTCATGATTAAGTGATGGAGCAGGCTAATGTGGTCTTATCTTTATGAAAGAAAAATCTCCTATTTGATCTCCTGCCCTAGGCAGCCCTAAGAACTTTTACTTTTATCACCTTACATGATGATGCTTATAAACCAAACCCACATTTGCCAGTCTGGCACAAGCTTTTTGGGGCAATTCAGTAATCGGCACAACTTTCTAAATTCTTGCTTTTTCTTTGGACTGGGAATACTTTAATTTCTTCCTAGCTCTTTGATGATTTCAAGAAAACTGCTTTCTTCCCCACCCAGCATTTTCATATGTTTTTCTTGGGGGTGGTGGTACCAGGACCCTAGACTGAACTATGTTAATAAACAGAAGTAGCTTTAGACTTTTTTTTAAAGCATAACACATAAAAAAAACTTACAGACTTAATTTCTGAATGAAGTCAGAAAACCCCAAAAACCAGAAGGGACCTAAAATGTGCAGTAAGTGCTGCAAACCCAGGTCTCCTCGGTTTCCTGACCCCTTCCATGACAAGAGCGTTTCTATACATCACAAGTCTAACCCGTTAGGTCTAAAATAGTTCTCAAAACTTGAAAAAAATTATCTAAAGAAACACTGTATCAAGTATTAGTAGAAAGCATCTGTGTTTTGAGGTCTAAAACAAGCAAATAAAGACCTCCAGATTCATCTCTCACCAGTCCTCCATTAGTGCTTACACTTGCCCAGGTTCTTCCAGTCCTGCCTTGTCTCTTCTACACTGTCTTCGAATATCCTTCACTGGGTACTTGGCTTTGGCTCTAATGAGTTTGTTACTCCAGGCAGTTTTCCAAACAAAAAGGAATGGTTATTTACAATTCCTAGACTGAAATCATAAATATGACCTGTTGAATTACACTAAAATGTCAGTATTACCCTACAGAAGTCTTCATAAAGTAAAAGTGTCTTGGCTAGGAAAAAAGGATTTTAGTTATAAAAGTAGCAAAAGGATCTTATTGTAGGTAAGTCTAAATTCTTAGGTGGTCCTGCAGTGTATACTCTGAGGGCAGCTTTACAGCAAGGTTCCTGACACAGACCATTTAGACTGGAAGCCAGACAACATTTTTCTCCCCCAAATTATAAGAAATCAGTGGTATTTCAGTAAATTGCCCCTTTGTGAATTAAATAACTTCAGTTACATTTTCATACTGAATACGTTTCTTATACAGATCATTTTGCCTTTTCTTCAAAAGTTCTATATCTTTAATCTAAAACAATATTCATGAGATAAGATACATGTAGCAGTGTCTTCAAGCAATTGCCTTTTAATTCAAAGTACTCTTATCTTTACAAAAATAATCAAGGCACATGAAATCTTTAAATACTTCATTCAGCAAATGTGTGACAACTACCAGTTTCTGAACCTCTGACACCCTGAAAGGGATGTGTTACACACAAGAACTGACTTTACAGCTCCGCCACAATGCCACACTGAATATGCTGCTTTCGATTCCTCCAATGTAGCTGAGCACTATCTTGTAAAGTTGGTCATTCATATGCCTGATAACCGCACAATTCCACCATTGAGGCATATGCCCTATATCAGAATAGTGATTCTCAAAATATGGTCCTTGCACTAGCAACATCAATATGACTTAGGAATTGTTAGACATACAAATTTTCCGGACCCTCCCTAAACCTACTTAATCAGAAATCCAGGGGGCGAGGCCCAGCAATCTGTGTTTTAACAAGTCCTCTAGACAATTCTGATGGAAACAAAAACCTGAGACTCTCAGCTTTAAAGAAATTCTTATTTACTCTGATATAAGAATGTTTGAGCAGCACTGTTTGCCCATGCTTGCGTGTTCTCACTCTCTCTCACACTCACATACTCACACTGACACACACACACACACACACACACACACACACACACATTCTGAAATGTTCATTGTCAGGAGAATAGATTTATAAACTGTAGTATTAACACAATGAAGGACTTACTCTACAGCAGAGAAAAGCAATGAAAAACAGCTATATTTATAAGGCTAAATAAAACTTAGAACCATAATTTTGACTGAAAAAAATAATCGTAGAGGTCTATGGTAATGGTATTTTATGAAGGTCAAAACCAAGCAAAACCAAGTAACATTATTTAACAGTACATGTACGTGATACAGCAATAAAGCTATTTCTATAAAACAATAATACATCTTTAATTCTACACAGTATTTCCTTTAGAGGAATCATGGATGGGGTGAGAATGGATCATACTGGGAACCATAAATGCAGTGGTAACAATCTTACTTCTAAACTGTGTGGTAAGTTCACAGCTGTTCACTGTATTAGCATTACTTTTTATTATTATTTCTTTTGTATATACCAAATCTTACATAACAACCTTTATACCCAGAAAAAGGGGTTGTGGGGGGGGAACTATAGCTAATAAATGGAAGTGGCCATTACTTTAAATAGAAAATTAGAAACCACCTAAATGTTATACATTATGTAAAATGTGATATGTTCATTCCATTAAAGATTTGTAAAGACATGATAAAGTATTTATAATAAAATAAGCCAGATAAAATAATGTAAAAAATTCCAATACAAGGTTCAGAAGAAAATACAATAAAGTGTTATCAGTTGATATTACAGGGAGTTTTCTTTCTTCTTCGTACATTTAACATTTTTCTATAGTGAATAATAAATACTTTAAAAATCACTGAGGATGTTTAAACTATAACTGAGATATTTAATGGTTCTAAGTCATTAAAGAAAACTGCCAAATCTATTGGAATCAGGGATATTGGTATTTTTGTAGAAATCTGGTTGTGATTTATGAGGTTTTATAATTCAAAGTATTCCATTTTCTGTCATAAAATCATACATCTTTATTATTGTGATTCCTGAAAAAATAATTTCAGTTTGTGTGGGGAAAACATGACTGAGGAAACTATGACCTAAAGAGGACTTCAATTAAAAAAACCTGAAAACAGATTCAATTAACAACTGAAAAGAACAAAAGTAAAAAAAAAATCATCTATTATTGACCCGCTTTAGAAAACACAGAGGAAAGGCATACACTGAGTCTGCCTTACAGTTCTACGTACTATCATAGTGAGAAAGGATTACACAGATTGAGGTTCAAAAGCCAGAGATTAGTTACACACCTCTTTTTCCAGTATTCTAGTGATCTCTCCTAGGGTCCGATCCAAAGCAGATACTTTATTGTTTGCCCATGAGCCACTGTCTTGTATTTGTAGTTGTTTTAGAAGATCTTTGGCTAATCGCTGAAGCCTTTAATACCAAATGAAAGGAAAGAATGACATTAATGAATTAGACTATAATATTTCATTTTCCAAAACATTTTGAAACACAAGTTACTTTCAGTATTTGAAAATACTTCACAGAGTACCTGAGGGAAGAAAAAAACCAGACAACTAATAAAGCTGGTGTTATTTTATATTCATGACCACCAGTCCTCTCTTCACGGCACAAAACAGAACTAGAGGACAGTATTATCCATCTACAGGATTAGCTACAGCAATTGATACCATTAGTTTCTGTATAATTCTCAAATTGGAACAGAATTAGGAATGGAGAGAAGGTGAGAAGATGACAGCAGAGGAAATGAGTATACTAACCTGAGCAGGTTTTCACATATTGATTTAAATCTTCAAATAGGTTTGGATATTATTACCTTTATAAACCCTCAGAATGTTGAACTTCTAAATGTTTGTTTACAGGCAGTTTGGGGATTATCTGCTACTGCTCATGTCATTTACTTAGAAAACAGAACATTTATTTGCTTTTCACTAAGAAATACCACATTATACCTGGACTGTAAGAGTCTTTATTCAGATCACCGTGTGCGGTACTTCTTTGTGGCCCCTATATGGTTTCATGCACCTCACTCTTGGAGCAACCCTCCTCTGCTTTCCACGTATCTGCTTGAGCATCCACTAATAGATGCTCATCAGATCTCCCCACTTTCCCCCTATAGATCACCCCCAGTGCCTTACTTAAATTTTTATCTGTGGTAGATTCCACAGTACATTATTATAATCATTTTCTTGCAAATGTCCTACATTTCCTCTCTGTTGTTCTGTTATTTACTCTGCTTAGACAAACCCCAGCAGTGGTAATAATGTTTGTTTGGCTCTTACTATGTGCCAGGCACCACTCTCAGTGTCTTGCATGCATTAATTTCTTTAGCTGGATTAATGAAAACAACTGCCAGACTTTTCCATTTCTGAACCTGGGCAGGGAGAAAAGTAAGAACATGCAAAAAACTGGTAGGACTACGACTCAAGTTCTTACTAAATCTCTCTAGGGTGCTCATTCTCCCACTGTCCACAAAGATTTGCTTCATACATTCCCCACTCTCTTCAAAACTCCACCCTTTCCTTTCTCTCTCTTGCTTTCATAAGATGATCCTACATTTCAGAGAAAACAGAAGTTATTAGAACAAGAAAATTTTCACTTTCAGCCATAAAATCTACAAACTTCTCTGCATTTCACCCAACAAGGTCTTCTTTGCTCCTCTTATTTAGTCCTGCTAGGCAGGACTGATCTCACCACACAGGATGTACGCATGAGTTCTTTTTAGATCTAGAGATCTAGATCTCTAGAAGAAACCAGCTCTCTCTTCTTCCTGTTTCAGGGCTTTCTGCAAATGTTCTTCATCTTTTCCTTCTGAAATGCTTCCTCCACTCCCACATTACCTAGAACATTACTATTTATCCCTCAGCTCTTAGCACAAACAATACTTGCTCTGATTTGACTTTCTTTAAAGCATTCATCACAAGAGAATTAAAAATACTTATTGAACTAACTATTTAATGTGTGCTTCTCTCATGCAAAGCTTTACAAGGGAATTTCCTGAAGTGACAGAAATGTTCCGTATTTGCACTGTCCAACATGGTGGCTAGAAGCAGAGTACTGAACAGTGCAGAAGCAGAGTATTAGCTTCATGAGAGAGGTGGTTGTCTATATGTTCACTATCCTTATCATGTAACATGTTACTTATACAGAAGTACACTCATTAGATAGTTAATGAATTAATGTCCTACAGAGAAAATTGCTTCTTCCCATTAATTTTATCTAGACCAGGGATGGTGGCTCATGCTTGTAATCCCAATACTTTAGGAGTTCAAGGCAGGAGGCTCACTTGAAGCCAGGAATCTTAGATCAGCCTGGTTAACAAAGTGAGACCCAGTCTCTACAAGAAAATAAAAAAATTAAAAAAAACTTTGCTGGCAATGGTGGCGTGCACCTGCAGTCCTAGCCACTCAGGAGGCTGAGGTGGGAGGACTGTTTAAGCTATGGAGTTCCAAACTGCAGTGAGCTATTATTACACCACTGCATTCTAGCCCAGGCAAGAGAGTGAGGCTCTCATCTCTAAAAAAAAATAAATAAATAACTTAATAGGTTACAAAATACTTTCATGTACATGATCTTATTTAATCCTCTCAACAACACTGTCCATTAGTATTATCCTATTTGAAAAAATGCAAAAACTGAGGCAGAGCAAGATGGCCAAATAGCCTTCACAGATTGTCTTTCCTGCAGGAACACCAAATTGAACAACTATCCACATAAAAAAGTACCTTAATAAGAACCGAAAGTCACGCGAATCACCACAGTACCTGGTTTTAACTTAATATCACTGAAAGAGGCACTGAAGAGGCCAGGAAAGACAGTCTTGCAATGCTGATGCCACTCCTCCCCCATCCCCTGGCAACCACCCCGTGGTACAGAGAGAATCTATGCATTTGGGAGAGAGGGAGCACAGTGACAGTGGGACTTTGCACTGGAAATCAGCTCTAGCCGGTCACAGGGGAAAGCAACAGGACAGAATTCAGCTGGCACCCACAGAGAGAGCATTTAGACCAGCCTTACAGAGAGGGGCATCACCCATCCCAGTAGTCGGAAGCTGAGTTCCAGCAAGCCGTGTTACTTCAGGTTAAAGTGGTCTGGGGACTGAAATAAACGTGAAAGGTGGTTTAAGCCACCAGAACTGCAATTCCTGGGCAAGTCCTTGTGTTGTGCTGGGCTTGGAGCCAGTGGCCTTGTGCAAGAATGGGACCTACTAGAACAGCCAGGCAGCCAAGGGAGTGTTTGCACCACCCCTCCCTCAACCCCAGGCAGCTCACAACTCTGGTACAGACGCCTTCCCTATGCTTGAGGACAGGGAAGAGTAAAGAGGACTCTGTGCCAGGCACAGTGGCTCAGATATATAATCCCAGCACTTTGGGATGCTGAGGCAGGAGGATTTCTTGAGCCCTGGAGATTGAGACCAGCCTGGGCAACAAGGTAAAAGCCCCAAAAATATAAAAATTAGCTGGGTATGGTGCCACACACTTGTAGTCCCACCTACTTGGGAGGCTGTGGAGGCAGGATGGATTGAGTCTTAAAGTTCAAGGCTTCAGTGAGCTATGATCATGCCACCGCACTCTAGCCTGGGTGAAGGAGGAAGATCCTGTCTCAAAAAAATGTTTTTTAGAAAGAGGACTTAGTCTTCCAACTTGGAAACCAGGTAAGCCATAGTAGGACAAAATAACTGGGCAGAATCCTGAGGCTCCCATTCCAGGCCCTAGCTCCTGGATGACATTTTTAGACATGTCCTGGGCAAAAAGGCAATGGACTACCTGAAGGGGAAAGACCCAGTCCTGGAAGGATTTGTCATCTGCTGATGAAATAGTGCTTGGGCCCTGAATAATTAGCAGTGGTACCCAGGAAGCACTCGCCAAGGGCTTTGGGTGAGATACAGAGACATGCTGGCTTCAGATGGGATACAGCACATTCCCCGCTGTGGTGGCTACGGGAGAGATTCCTTCTGCTTGAGAAAAAGGAAAAGCAAGGGAACTTTGGTTTACAGCTTAGGTACCAGCTTGCCCAGTCGGGTAGAGTACTCAGTGGGTTCTTGAGGTCCCTGATTCTAGGCCTTGGCTTTTGGATGGTATTTCTACACCTGCCCTGGGTCACAGAGGAGCCACTGTCCTGAATGGAGAGGCCCAGGCCAGGCAGCATTCACCGCAAGCTGAAGGAAGAGCCCTTGGGCCCTGCGTGAACATTGGCAGTAGCCAGGTAGTACTCACCATGGGCCTGGGGTGGTGGTGGCCACAGGGAGAGACTTCCCTGACTATAGAAAGGGGAGGCAAGAGTGGGATGGACTTTGTCTTGTGGTTTGGGTGTCAGCTCAACCACAGTAGAACAGGGCACCAGGTTGATTCCTAAGGTTTCTGACTGTAGGCCCTGGCTCCTTGGATGGCATATCTGGACCTGCTTGGGCCAGGCAGAACTTGCTGCACTGAAGGGAAAGACATAAGCCTGGCTAGCTCTGCCACCTGCTGACTGTGGAGCACTAGGGGGACTTGAGCAAACAAAGGTGGTAGCCAGGCAGTGGTTACTGCGGGCCCTGGGCAAGACACAGTACTCTGCGCTTCAGGTCTGACCTAGCACAGGCCCAATGGTGGTGGCTACAGGGGTGTTTGTGTCAAACCTCATCCAGCTGCAAGCAGCTCAGCACAGAGAGAGACACTCCATTTGTCTGGGAGAAAATAAGGGAACAAGAATCTCTGCTGGTTGTCCAGAAGATTCTCCCGGATCTTATCCAAGACCACCAAGGCAGTACCTCTATGAATCTACAAGAGCCACAGTGTTACTGGGCTTGGGGTTCCCCCTAATGCAGATATAGCTACAGTAACCAGTAATTTAGGCTTCAACACCCAAGTCTCTTTGGATACCTGGAAAGCATTCCTAAGAAGGACAGGTACAAACAAGCCCACATCGTGAAGGCTACAATAAATGCCTAACTCTTCAATGCCCAGACACCTACAAACATCCAACATGACCTCATCTAATGAGCTAAATAAGGCACCAGGGACCAGTCCTGGAGAAATACAGATAAGCGACCTTTCAGGCAGAGAATTCAAAATAGTTGTTTTCATGAAACTCAAATTCAAGACAACACAGAGAAGGAATCCAGAATTCTATCAAATAAATTTAACAAAGAGGTGAAAACAATTAAAAATAATCAAGCAGAATTTCTGTAGTTGAAAAATGCGGCTGACCTACTGAAGAATGTATCAGAGTCTCTTACCAGCAGAAATGATCAAGCAGAAGAAAGGATTAGTGAGCTTGAAGACAGGCTATTTGAAAACAGTGGAGACAAAGAGAAGGCAGAGAGAACGACCAGGCAGAAAGTTTTCTCAAAGGGATAATAATAGTACTTGAGAAACCTAGAAAAAGATAGCAATAATTAAGTACAAAACAATTATAGAACACCAAGCAGAATTAACCCAAATAAGACTATCTCAAGGCATTTAATACTCGAATTCCTAAAGGTCAAGGTTTTAAAAAAGCATTCTATAGAGGCCAGGCACAGTGACTCATGCCTGTAATCCCAGCACTTTGGGAAGTCGAGATGGGTGGATCACCTAAGGCCAGGAGTTTGAGACCAAACTGGCCAACATGGCAAAACCTCGTCTCTACTAAAACTACAAAAATTAGCTGAGCATGGTGGCACACACCTGTAATCCCAGCTACTCGGGGAGCTGAGGCATGAGAATTGCTTGAATCTGGGCGGCAGAGGTTGCAGTGAGCCAGGATTACGCCACTGCATGCCAGCTTGGGAGACAAAGTGAGGCTCTATCTCAAATAAATAAAATAAAATAGGATTCTTAAAGCAAGAAAAAAAAATAACATAAAACAGAGCCATAACATGTCTGTGGCAACAGACTTTTCAGTGGAAACTTTAAAGGCCAGGAGGGAGTGGCATTTTATTATTTATTTAACATGCTAGAGGAAAAAACCTTTTTATTTGAGAATACTATATCCAGCAAAAATATCCATCAAATATGAAGTGGAAAAAAGACTTCCCCAGAAAAACAGATTCTGAGGGATTTCATCAACACAGGACCTTTCCTATATGAAATGTTAAAGAATTCTTCAATGTCAAAGAAAAGAATGTTAATGAGCAATATAAAATCATCTGAAGGTACAAAACTCACTGGTAATAGTAAGCACACAGAAAAATACTATTATAGCACTGCGATTGTGGTATGCAAACTTTATATTGTGAGTACAAAGACTAAATGATGAAC
The DNA here is from genome assembly GCF_001604975.1 of Cebus imitator. Taxonomy (NCBI): domain Eukaryota; kingdom Metazoa; phylum Chordata; class Mammalia; order Primates; family Cebidae; genus Cebus; species Cebus imitator. The sequence continues at coordinate 34,656 of NW_016107979.1, read as the reverse complement.
CAGTCAAAAATAGTAGCTACAACAATGTTTTAAGACATAGTACAAGAAGATATGAATAGAAACAACAGAAAGTAAAAAAGCAGAGGGATAAAGTTAAAGTGTAGAGTTTTTATTAGTTTTCGTTTTGCTTGTTATTTAGTTTATTTATGCAATTAGTGTTAAGTTGTCATTAGTTTAAAATAATGGGTTATAAAATATTAATTGCAAGCCTTGTGGTAACCTCCAACCAAAAGCCACATAACAGACATCTAAAAAATAAAAAGCAAGAAATTAAAACACTATGAGAAAGACAGGAAGAAAAGAAGGGAAAAAAAGACCTCAAAATAATCAGAAAACAAATAACAAAATGACATGAGTAAGTCCTTATTTATCAATAACTGGATGTAAATGGAATAAGCTCTCCAATCAAAAGACATGTAACGGCTGAATGGATTGAAAAAAGAAGATCTAACTATTTGTTGTCTACAAGAAACACACTTCTCCTATAAAGACACACACACAGACTGAAAATAAAGGAATGGAAAAAGATTACATGAAAATGGAAACCAAACAAGGGTACAAGTAGCTATACTCATATCAGACAAAATACATTTCAAGACAAAACTATAAAGAGACAAAGAATGTCATTACACAATAGTAAAATGGTCAATTCAGTAAGACAATGTAACAATTATAAACATATATGAACCCAATACTGGAGCACCGGGATATGTAAAGCAAGTATTACTAGAACTAAAGAGAGAGACAGACCCCAATACAGTAACAGCTAGAGACTTTAGCATCCCATTTTTAGCACTGGACAGATCATCCAGACAGAATATCAACAAAGAAACACTGGATTTAATCTACACCACAGACTAAATGGACCTAATAAATATTTACAGAATATTTCATCTAAAGGCTGTAGAATACACATTCCTCTTCTTAGCATATAGATCATTCTCATGGACAAACCATGTGTTAGACCAGAAAATAAGTATTAAAATATTCAAAAAAAACCCTAAAATTATATCAATAGTCTTCTCTGACAAAACAAAAATAAAACTAGAAATCAATAATAAGAGGAATTTTGGAAACTATACAAACACATGGAAATTAAACCACATGGTCCTGAGTAACCAGTGGGTTAATGACGATGTTGAGAAAAAAATTAAAAGTTTTCTTAAAACAGCTGTGTGTGGTGGCTCATGCCTGTAATCCTAGTGTTTTGGGAGGCTGAGATGGAAGGATCCTTTGAATCCAGGAATTTGATGCTAGCCTGGACAGGAAAACAAGACCCCCATCTCCACTCACACAAAAATTCTTGAAAAATATTATAACGGAAATATAACATATCAAGACCTATAGGATACAGTGAAAGCAGTACTAAGAGAAGATTTTATACCTTTAAGCATTTATATCATAAAAGTAAAAAAACTTCAAATAAAAAACCTATAGCTACATCTTAAAGAACTAGAAAGGCAAGAGCAATCCAAACCCCAAATTAGTAGAAGAAAAGAAATAATAAAGATCAGAACAGAAATGAATGAAATTGAAAGAAAATAATACAAAAGATCAGTGAAAAGTTGGTTTTTTGAAAAGAAAAGCAAAATCAACAAACCTTTAGTCAGACTAAGAAGAAAAATACCTAAATAAATAAAATCAGAGATGAAAAAGGAGACATTACAAACAATACCACAGAAATTCAAAGGATCATTAGAGGCTACCAGGAGCAACTATATGCCAATTAATTGGAAGGCCTAGCAGAAATAAGTAAATTCCTATACATACACAACCTACCAAGGCTGAACTACAAAGAAATCCAAAAACTGAAAAGACCAATAACAACTAATGAGACTGAAGCCAGAATAAAAAGTCTCCCAGCAAAAAAAATTCCAAGACCTGATGGCTTCACTGCTGAGTTTAACCAGGTATTTAAAGAAGTAATATCAATCCCACTCAAACTATTCTGAAAACTGGAGGAGGAGGGAATATTTTCAAACTCATTCTAGGAGGTCAGTATTATCTTGACACCAAAACCGGACAAAGACACACATGAAAAGAAAACTATAGGTCAGTATCCCTGATGAGCACTGATATAAAAATCTTCAACAAAATACAAGCAAATGGAATTCAACAACACATTAAAAAGGTCAATTCATCATGACCAAATGAGATTTATCCCAGGGATGCAAGGATGGTTTGACATACCTAAAGCAAACAATGTGACACATCATATCAACACAGTGAAGGTCAAAAACGATATGATCATTTCAACGGATGCTGAAAAGCATTTGTTTTTGTTTTTGTTTGTTTGGAGACAGAGTCTCACTCTGTCGCCCAGACTGGAGTGCAATGGTGCAATCTTGGCTCACTGCAACCTCTGCCTCCTGGGTTCAAACCATTTTTGTGCCTGAGCTTCCCGAATAGCTCGAACTACAGGCGCACATCATCATGCCCAGCTAATTTTTTGTATTTCAGTAGAGATGGGTTTTCACCATGTTGCCCAGGCTGGTCTCAAACTCCTGAGCTCAGGCAGTCTGCCTGCCTCAGCCTCCCAAAGTGCCAGGATTACAGCTTTGAGCCACCACACCCAGCCTGAAAAAGCATTTGATAAAATTCAACATTCATTCATGATAAAAACCCTCAAAAAACTGTGTATAGAAGGAACATATCTCAACACAATAAAATACATTTATGACACAACCAGAGCTAGTATACTGAACAGAGAAATACTGAAAGCCTTTCCTCTAAGAACTGAAACAAAACAAGGATGCCACTTTCACCACTATTATTTAACATAGTACTGGAAGTCCTACCTAGAGCAACTGGACAAGAGAAAGAAATGAAGGGCATCCAAACTGAAAAATAAAAAGTCAAATTATCCTTCTTTGCAGATGATATGATCTTATGTTTGGAAAAACCTAAAGACTCCACCAAAAAACTATTAGAACTAATAAACAAATTCAGTAAATTTTTAGGATACAAAATCAACATGTGAAAATCACTAGCATTTCTACATGCCAACAGCAAACAATCTGAAAAAGAAGTCAAGAAAGTAATCATTTATACAATAGCTTCAAATAAAATAAAATACCTAGATATTAGCCAAATAAATGATCTCTACAATGAAAACTATAAAACACTGATGTAAGAAACTGAAGAGGACACAAATAAATGGAAAGATATTCCATGCCCATGAAATGAAAGAATGAGTATCGTTAAAATGTCTATGTTATCCAAAGTAATCTACAGTTTCAATGCAATCACTATCAAAATACCAATGAAATAGGTATTTTTCTATTTTACATAAATCAAAAAAGCAATCCTAAAATTTTTTATGGAAGTACAAAAGACCCAAAATAGCCAAAGCTATCCTGAGCAAAAAGAACAAAACAAGAAGGAATCACACTATCTGACTTCAAAGTATACTACAAAGCTATAGTAATCAAAACAGCATGGTACTGACAAAGGCAGACACATAGTCCAATGGAACAGAATAGAGAATCTACAAACAAATCCTTACATCTACAGTGAACTCATTTTTGACAATGCTGCCAAGAACATACATTGAGGAAAATACAGTCTCAAGACAGTCTCTTCAATAAATGGTGCTGAGAAAATTGGATATCTATATTCAAAAGAATGAAACTAGTCCCCTATCTCTTGTCATATACAAAAATCAAATCAAAGTGAATTAAAGTCTTAAATCTAAGACCTTAAACTATGAAACTACTACAAGAAAACACTGCAGTGGGCAGGAAGATCGCTTGAACCCGAAAGGCAGAGATTGTGGTAAGCCAAGATTGTGCCACTGCACTCCAGCTTGGGTAACAGAGCAAGACTCCATCTTATTAAAAAAAA
>NW_016107979.1:22562-29478 GCF_001604975.1 Cebus imitator | reverse complement strand
TTTTTTTGTACAGACAGGGTCTCGCTATGTTGCCCACACTGGTCTTGAACTCCTGGGCTCAAGTGACCCTCTGGCCTCAGCCTCCCAAAGCACAGGGATTACAGGTGTGAGCCCACCATGCCTGGCCTCAATTTAAATAAGAGAGTTCTATTCACAAAAGAATTTCCTAGAATACAATTTCATCTAAAAATTTATGTAAAAGTTTTCAAAGGGTACAACAGCAAATGCCACTCGAAAGGCACTGGTGAACTTCGGTTTAAGCCTCAGCTATTTACACGAAGTTTACTTTGATAGTCAAAGAATAGAAGTAGAAACTCTAAAATTAGAAGTATCTATGCTTGAATTCTGGCTCCAGCACATACCACGTGTATAATCCCTGGGGAGGTTATTTAACTTCTCTGATTCTCAGTTTTTTTTTAATCTTAAAAGTCAGGATAATATGTATTTCCTTTCAGAGCTTTGGGAAGTTAGAAATGATTACTATAATAATCCTAACGCGACACATTAAAGTAGACATTCAATCAATAGTCAACTATTATTACTATGCACTGACAGTATGTCTCAATCTAACAAAAGGAAAAACAATATTAAAAAAAATTTAAAAATCGAATAATAGCAGCATACTTCTTTTACCTTCTAATCAAATACGGGCTAGAGCCACATCCAGTTAAAGTTACTGATCTTATCGCGTGGAAGATTACTGGCAATGAACTTCACTGTGTGATAGGTAAGTAGCCACTTCAGCTTTTGGCTAATGTCTGCATACCATGTAACTAAATATCCAGCCATAGCAACAGATGCATGTGAATCTAGCACTATTCTTACCAAGAATGCTGACATTTGACTGAAAATCAGGAGTACTGAGGGAGGCACAAGGACCATTTTAATTCACAGAATACAAGAGGCTTGTATTTCACCCTGAGGTAAATCAATTCTGAACCTATCCTTCAAGGAAGAATGCCAAATCAAGGGGAAGCTTTGGTAATATGAGCTAAACCCCTGCCTCATTCTCTGCCTTCACAGAAGTACCACAAATAAAATAGCCCGTCAAGAAAAAAAGCACTAGATTTTAATTCATACTACAAATAATTATAGAATGCCAGAGAAGTCAAGCTCTGAAAACTATTTATTTCTCAAAGTGCAAAAACAGGAGCTGCTTAGGGAGGGCAGTTTTTAACACAGAAATTGTTATTTGGATTCCTTCTGGCAGATAATTTTTCTAGCATGAAAAGAAAAAGTGAAGGCGTTCTAACTCCCAGCCTAGGAATATGAGAAGTATCTGTCAGGTAAATGACTTTGTGAATAATGTTGTAAGATCAAATACTTCCTTCTTAAAACTGGAACAAATTTCAGCAATTCTAAGCTCAAGTCAGTCATTGGTAAATGTGAAATGTCAAAGTATCTCTCCAAGAATTCCTAACTTTTATCATAGTTAAGTTTGCTTGGGGTGGTGGGGTGGTCCACTAGGATCATTTAGAAGATTTTGTAAAGTGTAAGAAAAGATACTTGGTCCATTTAGGAACTAACATTGTTCTTTAGCATAATGGATAGGAAGGTATAAGTTCATTGACCTTTCATCTCCTCTATTTGGAAGGTACATGGTCTAAATTTTGGGCTATTTTTAGACATGCCTATTTGGAATTAATAAATTTAGGGCTATATTTAAACATTCAGATCTGGAATTAGCCATTATCCCAAGAAGCTCTTGTTTCTTTTATTGAGAAAAGATATTTCAAGCCCCAAATCAATGAGCACTAGAGATGCTCATTGCTACTGAGTTGGGCATTCTTTTCACACCTCTTCAATGAACAGAGCAAGAAAATAAGTACGTGTGTGTGTGTATACACGTGCATACATATATATGTGTGTATAAATGTGTATGTGTATTACACATGCAGTCACCCCTTGGTATCTGTTTGGGAATGATTTCACTATCCCCAATGGAGACAAAAATCCACAGATGCTCGAGTCTATTAAATATCAGGGATATTGGTCTGCTCATCAGGGATACTGGTCTATAGCTTTCTTTTTTTTGTTATGTTCTTTCCTGGTTTTGGTATTAAGGTGATATTGGCTTCATACAATGATTTAAGGAGGAATCCCTCTTTATCTTGTGGAATAGCGTCAGTAGGATTGGTACCAATTCTTGTTTGGATGTCTGATAGAATTCATCTGTGAATCTGTCTGGTCCTGGACTTTTTTTCGTTGGTAATTTTTAAATTACTATTTCGATATTGCTGCTTGTGATTGGTCTGTTCAGGGTTTCTAATTCTTCCTGATTTAAGCTAGGAGGGTTGTATCTTTTCAGAAATGTACCCATCTCCTCTAGGTTTTTTAGTTTATGTAGGCAAAGGTGTTCATAGTACCCTTGAATGATCTTTTGTATTTCTGTGGTGTCAGTTGTAATATCTCCCATTTTGTAATTGAGTTTATTTGGATCTTCTCTCTTTTCTCGGTTAATCTTGCCAATTAATTGTATTTATCTTCTGAAAGAACCAGCTTTTTGTTTCATTTATCTGTTGTGGTTTTTTGTTCGTTTCAATTTCATTTAGTTCTGCTCTGGTCTTGGTTATTTCTTTTCTTCTGCTAGGTTTGGGTTTGGTTTCTTCTTGTTTCTCTAGTTCATAGAGGTATGATCTTAGATTGTCGACTTGTGCTCTTTCCAACTTTTTGATGAAGCACTTAAGGCTATAGGCTTTCCTCTTTGCACCACCTTTGCTGTATCCCAGAGGTTTGGATAGGTTGTGACACTGTTATTGTTCAGTTCAAAGAATATTTTAATTTCCATCTTGATTTCATTGCCGAGCCAATGATGATACAGGAGCAGGTTATTTAATTTCCATGTATTTGCATGGTTTTGAAGATTCCTTTTTGAGTTGATTTCTAATTTTATTCCACTATGGTCTGAAAGAGTACTTGAAACAATTTCAGTTTTCTTAAATTTATTGAGACTTGTTTTGTGGCCTATCATATGGTCTACCTTGGAGAATGTTCCATGCAACTGATCAATAGAATGTACATTCTGTGGCTGTTGGGTAGAACGTTCTGTAAATATCTGTTATGTCCATTTGTTCTAGGGTGTAATTTAAATCTATGGCTTCTTTGTTGACTTTCTGTCTTGATGACCTGTCTAGTGCTCTCAGTGGAGTACTGAAGTCTCCCCACCATTATTGTGATGCTCTCTCTCATTTCTTAGGTAGTAGTAATTGTTTTATAAATTTGGGACCTCCAGTGTTAGGTGCATATGTGTTTAGGATTGTGATATTTTCCTGTTGGACAAGGTCTTTCATCATTATATAATGCCCCTCTTTGTCTTTTTAAACTGCTGTTGAAGTTTGTTTTGTCTGATATAAGAATAGCTAGCTATTCCTGCTCGCTTTGGTATCCATTTGCATGAAATATCTTTTTCTGCCCTTTTAAACTTTATGTGAGTCCTTATGAGTTAGGCGAGTCTCTTAAAGACAGCAGATACTTGCTTAGTGAAGCTTAGTGAATTCTTACCCATTCTGCAATTCTGTATCTTTTTTTTTTTTTTTTTGAGACGAAGTCCTGCTCTGTCACCTAGGCTGGAGTGCAGATCTCGCTCACTGCAACCACTGCCTCCTGAGTTCAAACAATTCTCCTGTCTCAGCCTCCCAAGCAGCTGGGACTACAGCTGTGTGCCACCACACACAGCTAATTTTTGTATTTTTAGTAGAGACAGGGTTTCACCACATTGGCCAGGCTGGTCTTGAACTCCTGACCTCGTGATCCACCTGCCTTGGCCTCCTAAAGTGCTGAGATTACAGGTGTGAGCCACCACGCCCAGCCTCTGCAATTCTGTATCTTTTAAGTGGAGCATTTAGACCAGTTATATTCAACATGAATATTGAGATGTGAGGATTCGCCATGCTGTTTGTTGCCTGTATACCTTGTTTTTTCTTTAAATTGTATTTTTGTTTTATAGATCCTGTGAGATTTATGCTTTAAAGGGGTACTGTTTTGATGTGTTTCCAGGATTTGTTTCAAGATGTAAAGCTCCTTTAAGTACTGCTGGTAGTGCTGGCTTGGTAGCGGCAAATCCTCTCAGCATGTTTGTCTGAAAAGGACTGTATCCTTCCTTAATTTATGAAGCTTAGTTTCATTGGATACAAAATTCTGGGCTGATAATTGTTTTGTTTAAGGAAGCTGAAAACAGGGCCCCAGTCCCTTCTAGCTTGCAGGGTTTCTACTGAAAAATCTGCTGTTAAAATGGTAGTTTACCTGGTGCTTTTGCCTCATAGCAATTAAGATTCTTTTCTTCGTTTTGACTTTAGTTAACCTGATAATAATGTGCCTAGGCAATGAACTTTTTGTGTTGAATTTCACAGGTGTTCTTTGAGCTTCTTGTATTTGGATATCTAGCTCTCTAGCAAGTCTGGGGAAGTTTTCATTGATTTTTTTCCCAAATATGTCTTCCAAACTTAGATTTCTGGTCTTCCTCAGAATGTCAATTTTTCTTAGGTTTGGTCATTTAACATAATCCCAAATTTCTTGGAAGCTTTGTTCATTTTTTAAAATTCCTTTTTCTTTGTCTTTTTTGAATTGGGTTAATTTGAAAACCTTGTCTTCAAGTTCCAAAGTTCTTTCTTCTGCTTATTTGATTCTATTGCTGAGACTTTTCATTATATTTTGCATTTCTCTAAGTGTGCCCTTTATTTCCTAAAGTTGTAACTGGTTTTTATTTGGGCTATTTCATGGAAGATTTTTCTCCTCATATCTTGTATCATTTTTCTGATTTCCTTAAGTTGGAGTTCACCTTTCTCAGGTGCCTCCTTGATTAGCTTAATAATTGACTTTCTGAATTCTTTTTCAGGCAAATCAAGGATTTCTTCTTAGTTTGGATCCATTGCTGGTAAGCCAGCGCGATTTATTAGGGGATGTTTAAAAAAACTTTGTTTTGCCATATTACCAGAATTGTTTTTCTGGTTCCTTTTCATTTGGGTAGGCTACATCAGAGGGAAGATCTGGGGCTCAAGGCTGCTGTGCAGATTCTTTTGTCCTGTGGGGTATTCCCTTGATGTAGTACTCTCCCCCTTTTCCTAGTGATGTGGCCTCCTGCAAGCTGAACTGTAGTGACTGTTCTCTTCTGGATCTAACAATACAGCAGGACTATCAGGCTCCGGGCTGGTACTGGGGGGTATGTGCACAGATATCTGTGATGTTAACTGTGTTCAGGTCTCTCAGCCATGGATACCAGCACCTGCTCCGGTGGAGATGGCAAGGGAGTGAAGTGGTCTCTGTGAGGGTCCTTAGGTGTAGTTGCATAATACACTAGTTTTGTGTGGATTGGTTGCTGGCCAGGAGGTGGTATTTTCAAGAGAGCATCAGTTGTGGTAGTACAGGGGAGAATCTGGTGGTGGGGTGGGGCCCAGGAATAGCTAACAGAGTATGACCTTTGTCTTCAGCTACCAGGGTGGGTAGGTAAGGACCATCAGGTGGGGTCGTGTACCATGAGGAATAGTGCACTCCAGCCCAGACACTACACTTTCCCACGGTCTTTGCAACCCATAGACCAGGAGATTACCTCAGGTGCCTACATCACCAGAGCCCTGAGTTAAGTACAAAGCTGGGTGGCCATTTGAGCAGACACCGAGCTAGCTGCAGGAGATTTTCTTTTTTAAATCTCCTGCAGCTAGCTCGATGTTTACCCCAGTGGCACTTGGAACATCAATGAGACAGAACTTCACTTCCCTGGAAAGGGGGCTGAAGCCAGGGAGTCAAGTGGTCTTGCTCAGCAGATCCCATTCCCACAGAGGTCAGCAAGCTAAGAGCCACTGGCTTGAAATTCTCACTGCCAACACAGCAGTCTGAAGTTGACCTGAGACACAAGAGCATCATGAGGAGAGGGGTGTCTGCCATTACTGAGGCTTCAGTAGGCAGTTTTCCCCTCACAGCATAAACAAAGTCACTGGGAAGTTCAAACTGGGTGGAGCCCACCACAGCTCAGCAAAGCCACTATAGCCAGACTGCCTCTCTAGATTCCTCCTCTCTGGGCAGGGCATGTCTGAAAGAAAGGCAGCAGCCCAGTCAAGGGCTTATAGATAAAATTCCCATCTCCCTGAGACAGAGTACCTGGGGAAAGGGGTGGTTATGGGCACAATTTCAGCAGTCTTACACGTTTCTGTCTACTGGCTCCAAAGAGAGCAGTGAATCTCCCAGCACAGTGCTCGAGCTCTGCTAAGGGACAGACTGCCTCCTCAAGTAGGTCCCTGACTCCTGTGCCTCCTGACTGGGAGACAACTCCCAGCAGGGGTTGACAGACACCTCATACAGGAAAGTTCCACTGGCATCTGGCAGGTGCCCCTCTGGGATGAACATTCCAGAGGAAGAAACAGGAAGCAATCTTTGCTGTTCTGCAGCCTCTGCTGGTGATACCCAGGCAAACAGGGTCTGTAGTGGACCTCCAGCAAACTCCAGCAGACATACAGCAGAGGGGCCTGACAGTTAGAAGGAAAACTAACAAACAGAAAGAAATAGCATCAACATCAACAATAAGCATGTCCACACAAAAACCCTATCAGAAGGTAACCGGCATCAAAGACCAAAGGTAGAAAAATCCACGAAGATGAGGAGAAACCAGCGCAAAAAGGCTGAAAATTCCAAAAACCAGAATACCTCCTCTCCTCCAAAGGATCACAACTCCTTACCAGCAAGGAAACAAAACTGGAGAGAGAATGAGTTTGATGAATTGCCAGAAGTAGGCCTCAGAAGGTAGGTAATAACAAACTCCTCCAAGCTAAAGGAGCACATTCTAACCAAATGCAAGGAAGCTAAGAACCTTGAAAAAAGGTCAGTCAAAGTGCTAACTAGAATAACCAGTTTAGAGAGAACATAAATGACCTGATGGAGCTGACAAACACAGCATGAGAACTTCGTGAATCATACACAACTATCA
>NW_016107979.1:14460-22427 GCF_001604975.1 Cebus imitator | reverse complement strand
GACCAAACCTACGTTTGACTGGTGTACCTGAAAGTGACAGGGACTCTCAGTTGGAAAACACTCCTCAGAGTATTACCCAGGAGAACTTCCCCAACCTAACAAGACAGGGCAACATGCAAATTTGGTAAATACAGAGAACACCACAAAGATACTCCTCGAGAAGAGCAACCCCAAGACAAAGAATCAACAAGGCTGAAATGAAGGAAAAATGTTAAGGGCAGCCAGAGAAAAAGGTAGCGTTACTTACCCACAAAGCAGCCCATGAGACTAACAGTGGATCTCTCAGCAGAAACCCTATAAGCCAGAATAGAGTGAAGGCCAATATGCAACATTCTTAGAGAAAAGAATTTTCAACCCAGAATTTCATATCCAGCCAAACTAAGCTTCAAAAGCAAAGGAGAAACAAAATCCTTTATAGACCAGCAAATGCTGAGAGATTCTGTCTCAGCAGGCCTGCCTTATAACAGCCCCTGAAGCAAGCACTAAACATGGAAAGGAACAACTGATACCAGCCACTGCAAAAACATACCAAATTGTAAAGGCCATCAATGCTATGAAAAAACTGCATCAACTAATGGGCAAAATAACCAGCTAGCATCTTAATGGAAAGATCAGATTCATACATAACAATATTAATCTTAAATGTAAATGGGCTAAATGCCCCAATCAAAAGACAGAGACTGACAAATTGGATAAAGAGTCAAGACCCATTGGTGTGCTGTATTCAGGAGACCCATCTCACATGCAAAGACACACATGGGCTCAAAATAAAGGGACAGAGAAATATTTACCAAAAAAAACAGGTAGAATTTTTTGTTTTTGTTTTTTTGGGGGAGGGATTTATCTTGCTTGGTGTTCTCTTATTCTCTAAACTTCCTAAATCTAGGATTTGGTGTCTGTCACTAATTTGAGGGAAATTCTCAGTCATCATTGTTTCAAATACTGCTTTTTTTCCTCCTCACTTTCTTTTCCTTTCTGGTATCCCAATTGCATGTATGTTATACCTTTTTGTAGTTGTCTCAAAGTTTCAGATATTCTGTTCACTTTTCCCCCAATCTTCTTTAAATTGCTTTTCAATTTTGAAAGTTACTATTGTCATATCCTCAAGCTGAGATTATTTCCTCAGCTATCTGATCTACTAATGAGCCTGTCAATAGCACTGTTCACTTCTGTTATTATGTTTTAAATTCTGGCATTTCTTTTTATTCTTTCTTAAATTTGGGGCTGGGCACAATGGCTCTCGCCTAAAATCCTAGTGTCTTGGGAGGCTGAGGCAAGAGGATTCCTTGAGGCCAGGAGCTCAAGATCAGCCTGGGCAACATTATAGTGAGATCTTGTCTCACAAAAAAAAAAAAAAAAATAGCTGGGGGTGGTGGTGTGTGCCTGTAGTCCTATTTGGGAGGCTGAGCTGGGAGTCACCTGAGCCCAGGTGGTTGAGGTTACAGTGAGCTATGATCATGCCACTGCACTTCAGCCTTGGCATCAGAATGAGACCTTTGATTAAAAGGTCTCACTAAAAAAAAAAATTAATAATTTTAACCTCCCAGCTTGTATCATCCATCTGTCATCACATGTTGTCCACTTTTCCCATTAATGCCCTAGTGTATTATTCATAATTGTTTAAATTTTTGATCTGGTAATTCCAACATTTCTGCTGTATCTGATTCCAGATCTAATGCTAATCCAGTCCCTCAAATTGCATTTTTTGCCTTTTAGTATATCCTGTCAGTTTTTTTTAAAGATGGACATGATGTACTGGGTAAACAGAACTATGGTAGTAAATAAGCCTTTAGTAAAATCATGATAAGAGATGAAAGGAGCATAAATGTTCTATAGTTCTATGATTAGGTCTCACTCTTTTGGTGAGCCTATGCAGCTGGACTGTGACTTTCACCAATACTTCTCATTTTTTTCCCCTTATGTGGAACAGCATGGCTGATGAACATAGAGAAGTTAGGTTTTCCCATTTTACCCATTAGAATAGGCTATGATAAAACCCCAGAAAGTTAGGCTGTGGTGAAATACTTTTTCTTTCCTGAGGGTAGGCCTTGTAAGAATGGAATGCTCTGACATATTTCAAAATAATTACTTTCCCCCTCCCATGATGCCACTGTAGCGCCCAGCAGCCTACTCTATAGAGGACCCCAGCAGCCTCTGCAATTGAGAAAACCAACTGCCAGCATAGCACTGTGCTCCCACTCCTAGTTTTCAACATCAATGACCCCACAGCTTATGTCTTCCTAAAGCCCAGGTGTGTGAATCACCCACCATCCTCTACACCCTAATGTCACTCCAGCCAGCACCACCATGCATGTCCCTCAAGAAACCCAGCATGACTATCACACATGAGTCCACAATCAGCCCCGGACCTCAGGCAAAACAGAAAGTTTTCCTCTAAGATTAGGAACAAGGCAAAGATGCCTACTATCGCCACTGCTACTGAGCACAGTTCTGGAACTCCTATTCTGAGCAATTAAGCATGAAAACTAAATAAAATGCATCCAATTTGCAAAAGAAGTAAAATGGCAGGAGATAATAAAATGACACACAAAGAAAACTCTAAAGATTCTACAAAAAAGTCCTGATAGTATAATACACAAATTCAGTAAAGTTGTAGAATACAAAAATCAACATACAAAAGTGACTAGTATTTCTATATACAAACAACAAACCATCTAAAAGGGAAATTGGGAAAACAATTCCATTTATATTAACAACAAGAAAAACAAAAAATCACTTAGTAATTAACAAAAAGGTGAAAGATTTGTACACTGAAAATTATAAAATACTAATTAAGAAAATTTTAAAAGACATAAATGAATGGATAGATACCCCATGGTCATGGATTGTAAGAATTAATACTGTTAAACTGATTATAATACCCAAAGTGATCTACGTATTCAGTGCAGCCACTATAAAAATTCCAAAAGCATTTCTACAGAAACACAAACAACAATCCTAAAATACAAATGGAACAACAACAGTTCCCAAATAGCTAAAGCAATCTTGAGCAAAAAGAACAAAACTGGAGGCATCACTTCCTGATATTACATTATAAAACTACAGTAATCAAAACAGTATGATAGTGGCATAAAAATAGACCTATAGACAAATAGAAGAGAATAGAGAATCCATAAATAAGCCCACAAATTCACAGTCAGCTGATCTTTGACAAGGGCAACAAGAACACGCAATGGAGACAGAAAAGTCTCTTCAAAAAATGGTGCTAGGAAAATGAAGTATCCTTATGCAAAAAAATGAAATTGAACACCTGTCTCATATAATACACAAAAAACCTCAAAAACAGATTAAAAAAAAAAAGACTCAAAACTATAAAACCCTTAGAAGAAAATGTAAGGAAAAAAATGGAAAAAAAAAGTGATAAATTCCTGGACACATACACCTTCCCAAGACTGAACAAGAAAGAAATTGAATCCCTGAACAAACCAATAATGAGTTCTGAAATTGAGGCAGTAATAGCCTACCATCTAAAAAAAAAAGCCCAGGACCAGGAGGATTTACAGCTCAGTTATACAAAGAAGAGCTGGTAGTATTCCTACTAAAACTCTAGCAAAAAACTGAGGAGGAGGGACTGTGCCTTAACATATTGTGTACGGCCAGCATCATCTTGATGACAAAATCTGGCAGATATAACAAAAAAATAAAAATTCAAGCAAACATCTTCAATGAACACTGATGCAAAAATCCAAAATGAAATACTGGTAAACCAAACTCAGTAGGACATCAAAAAGCTTATCCACCATGATCAAGTAGGCTTCAACCCCCTGGATGCAAGGTTGGTTCAACAAAGCAAATCAATAAATGTGATTCATCATATAAACAGAACTAAAGACAAAAATCACATGATTATCTCAAAAGATGCAGAAAAGGCTTTTGATAAAATTTAACATCCATTCATGTTAAAAACTCTCAATAAATAGGTATTAAAGGAACATAACTCAAAATTAAAAAAAGCCATCTATGACAAGCTCACAGCCAACATTATACTAAATGGGCAAAACCAGGAAGCATATCCCTTGAAAACTGGCACAAGACAAGAATGCCCTCTCTCACCACTCCTATTCAGCATAGTACTAGAAGTTCTGGCTAGGGCAATCGGGCAAGAGAAAGAAAGAAAGAATATTCAAATATGAAGAGAGGAGAAACTCAAAACTATCCCTGTTTGCAGATGACATGATTCTGTATTTAGAAATCCCAGACTACACCCAAAAACTTTTTTTTTTTTTTTTTTTTTTTGAGACAGGGTCTCACTCTGGTTGCCCAGGCTGGAGTGCAGTAGTGCAATCTCAGCTCACTGCAGCCTCGACTTCTCAGGCTCAGGTGATTCTCCCACTTCAGCCTCCTGAGTAGCTGGGACTACAGCTACAGTCACCACGTCTGGCTGATTTTTTGTATTTTAGTAGAGATAGGGTTTTACTGTGTAGCTCAGGCTGGTCTTGAACTGAACTCAAGCAATCCACCTGTCATGGCCTACCAGAGTGTTGTGATTACAGGCGTGAGCCACTGTGCCCAGCCCTCCAAAATCTTCTTGAGCTGTCAAACAGCTGCAGCAAAGTCTCAGGATACAAAATCAATGTGAAAAATCACTGACATTCCTATACACCAACAGTCAAGCTGAGAGCCAAATCAGGAACTAACACCCATTCCATATTGCCACAAAAAGAATAAAATACCCAAAAATACAGCTGACTAGGGAGGTAACAGATCTCTACAAGGAGAACTACAAAACACTGCTCAAAGAAATGACAGATGACACAAGCAAATGGAAAAACACTCTATACTCATGCATAGGAAGACTCAACAGCATTAAAATGGCGGTAATGCTCAAAGCAATTTATTAGATTCAATTATTCCCATTAAATTACCATTGATGTTCTTCACAGAGCTAGAAAAAAAATTTTTTTTAACTCATATGGAACCAAAAAAGATCCCAAATAGCCAAAACGATCCTAAGCAAAAAGAGTAAAGTTGGAGGCATCACACTACTGGACTTCAAACTATATTATAGGGCTACAGTAACCAAAACAGCATGGTACTGGTACCATAACAGACATGTAGACCCATGGAACAGAATTGAGAGTCCAGAAATAAGGCCACACACCTACAACTATCTGATCTTTGACAAACCTGACAAAAGCAAGCAATGGGAAAAGGATTCCCTATTTGATAAATGGTGTGGTGATAACTGGCTAGCCATACGCAGAAGATTAAAACTTGGATCTTTTCCTTATACTATATACAAAAATTAAATAAAGAAGGATTAAAGACTTAAATGCAAAACCCAAAACTATAAAAACCCTAGAAGACAACCTAGGCAGTACCATTCAGGACACAGGCATGGGCAAATATTTCATGATGAAGACACCAAAAGCACTTGCAACAAAAGCGAACACTGACAAATGGGATCTAATTAAACTAAAGGGCTTCTGAACAGCAAAAGAAACTATCAACAGGATAAACAAACAACAGAATGGAAGAAAATTTTTGAGAACTATGCATCCAACAAAATCTAACATCCAGCATCTATATGGAATTTAAACAAATTTACAAGAAAAGAACAACCCCATTGAAAAGTAGGCAAAGGACATGAACAGATACTTTTCTAAAGAAGACATACATATGGCCAACAATCATATGAAAAAAAGCTCCACATCAGTGGTCACTAGAGAAATGCAAATCAAAACCATAATGAGATACCATATCATACCAGTTAAAATGGCTATGATTTCAAAGTCAAAAAATAACAGTCCCAGCTACTTGGGAGACCGAAGTGGGAGGATCCCTTAGCCCAGTAGGTGAAGGTTCCAGTGAACCAAGATCGTGCCACTACACTCTAACTGGGGTGAGAGAGTGAAACCCTGTCAAAAAAAGAAAAAAGTGATACCAATCATTCCCATACTTTTCTAAAATATTAAAGAGAAGGGAACACTTCCTAACATTTTATGCGACTAACATTATCAAAGTCAGTAAAACATACAAAATAAAACCACATACTAGTATCTCTTGTGAACACTAATATGAAAATTCTCATGAAAATACTTCCAGAACTCAACAGCATATTAAAAGAATTATATAACATGATCAAGTGGGATTACTCAAATTCAAGTATGTTTCAATATATGAAAATAAATGAATGTAATACAGCACATTAACATAATTAAGGGGAAAAATCCATATGATCATCTTAAGAATTAAAGGGGGAAAAAAAAGCACATGATCATCTCAACTAATGCAGAAAAAGCATCTGATGAAATTCAACACCCTTTCATGATAAAAAACACTCAACAAACTAGGAACAGAAGAAAACTACTCACAAACAACAACATAATAAAAACCACACATGAAAAACCCACAATGAGCATCACACTCAACTGTGAAAGACTAATTTTCCTCTAAGATCAGGAACAAGGCAAGATGCCTGCTTTTACCACTTCTATTCAACATAATTCTGGAAATTCTAGCCAGAGAAATTAGACAAGAAAAAAAGAACAGTAAAAGGCATCAAAACTGGAAAGGAAAAAGGAAAATTATTTCTGTTCACAAATCATATGATGCTATATGTAGAAAATGCTAAAGAATCTAAAAAAAAAAAGTGTTGCAACTAAAAAAATAAATTCAGCAAAGTAGCAAGACATAGTCAAGACGAAAAATAAATTGCATTTCTATATACTAACAATGAACTATTTGAAAAGAAAATTATGAAAACAATTCTACTAAAAATAGCATGAAAGAGAGTAACATATTAGGTATTAACCAAGGTGACAGACTTGTACAATAAAAATAACAAAATATTGCTGAAAAGATTAAAGAAGACATAAGAAAATGAAAACACATCCCATTTTCATGGATTGAAAGACTTAATATTGTTAAAATGTCCATATTACCCAAAGTGATCTATACATTCAATGCAATCACTATCAAAATCCCAATGATGTTTTCTGTATAAATAAAAAAAACCATCCTAAAGTTCATATGCAATCTCAAGGGATTCCTGAATGGTCAAAACAATCTTGAAAAAGAACTAAACTGGAAAACTCACATTTCCTGATTTCAAACTTTACTACAAAACTGTACGGGACTGGCATAAAGACAGACATAGAGCCCAGTGGAATAGACTAAGGCCTCCCCACCCCCAACAACCCTTGCATATATAATCAAATGACTTTTGATAAGAATGCCAAGATACTACATGGAGAAAGGGAAGTCTTTTCAGCAAATGGTGATGGAAGAACTGTTTATTCACATACAGAGTGTAGGTGGACCCATACCTATCACCATATACAAAAATTAACTCAAAAATGGATGTTAAGACCTAATGACATAAAACTCAGATAAAAACATATGGTAAAGGCTTTACAACAATGGATTTAGCAATAATTTATTGGATATGACAACCAAAAGCACAGCCAACAAAAACCACACAAATTGGACTTAATAAACATTTTAAAATTTTGTGCATTAAAAGACACTATTAACAGAATAAAAAAGCAAAATTTAAAAAGATTAGGAGAAAATGTCTGCAAATTATATATCCAGTAATAGGTTAATATAGAGAATATATACAGAATTCCTAAAACTCAACAAGTATAAAAACAACCCATTCAAAAATTAGCAAAGAACTTGAATAGGTATTTCTCTAAAGAATATTCAAATGAGGCCAGGCGCAATGGCTCACACCTGTAATCCCAGCACTTTGGGAGGCTGAGATGAGTGGGTCACAAGGTCAGGAGGTCAAGACTATCCTGGCTAACATGGTGAAACCCTGTCTCTATTAAAAATACAAATGATTAGCCAGGCATGGTGGGACACACCTGTAATCCCAGCTACTCAGGAGGCTGAGGCAGGAAAATCACTTGAACCTGGGAGGGGGAGATTGCAGTGAGCCAAAATCCTGCTATTCCACTCAAGCAGGTGACAGAGTAAGACTCTGTCTCAAAAAAAAAAAA
>NW_016107979.1:0-14300 GCF_001604975.1 Cebus imitator | reverse complement strand
AAAAAAAAAAAAAAAAGCAGAAAATAACAAGTACTGGTGAGGATGTTGAAATACTGTTACTCTTGTGCACAGTAGGTAAGAATGTAAAAAATGGTACAGCTACTGTGGAAAACAGTATGCTGGTTCCTCAATGTATTAATATTCAAAACAGATTTGCGATATGATCTTGCAATTCCACTTCCGGGAATATACAGAAAAGAATTAAAAGCAGGGACTCAAATAGATATTTGTACAGCCATGTTCATAGCAGCATTATTAATAATTGCTAAATAGTGGAAGCGATCCAAATGTCTTATGACAGATTAATGGATAAGCAACACATACAGTGGAGTAATATTCAGCCCTAAAAAGGACAAATATTCTTATCCTTGGTGCAACATGGATATCATGATAAATGAAATAAGCCTATCGCAAAAAGACAAATACTGTATGTTTATACTTATATGAATTACCCAGAGTGGTCAAAATCATAATGATAGAAAGTAGCATGGTAGTTGCCAAGTGCTAGGGACAGGAGTATGGGAAATTATTGTTTAATGGGTATAGTTTCAGTTTTGCAAGATGAAAATAGTTCTGGAGATAGATGATGTAATAGCTACACAACAGTATGAATGTACTTCACATCACTGAACTGTATTAATAATGAGTAAGATAGTAAATTTTATGTCATATGTATTTCATCACCATTTTAAAAAATTTTTAAAAAGTACATTGATAGCCATCTATGTCTCCTAGATATAGTATAGATATGAAGTATCAATCACTTAATTTGCTTTCCTTGTTGATATATAGAGTTTTTAGGAAGATGTGTGTGGAAATTTGAATTTAAGTAGAATTACTACCCTTTAGGGTATCTATCATTTTAATGTATAAAACTCATACTGTATCAAAATTAAAAGTTTTTTGATCATCATAAGCATTTCCTCACAGCATTAAAATGTCTGTAGATACAATTTTTAAAAATCCAATTAAGTAGTTTGGAATTTCAAAAGTAAAACAAATTGGGCCCTTTAAATTTATTTTTCCTTGTATTAGCTAATCATACCCAATATTTTTTCCTACCACTGACTGATCTTCCTCACATTCATTTATACAAAGTATTTGCATATAATATGAGCTCTTTATCATTTTTGTTGTAAATATTTCCACCCCTCTTTTTCCTTTATGGTATTTGCCTAAGGATGAAGTTTTCACTTTGATACAGTCGTATCTCATATTCTTTCTTTCAAAAATTCTTCCTAGAAATTCTCAGACTTTTCTATATTCTCTTTAGAATGATTTCAGATCTATGAAAAAAAAAGCTTGCTATTTTACAGGAATTACATTTGTAGGAATATTTACAGTCCTGTAACGTTTATCCAAGAGTATGACTTGTCTTTCCATTTATAAAAGTCTTTTATATCTCTTGTTAGCTTTCTAAGATTTTCTTTTAATAGATCCTTCACATTTCCTCTTATAGGTCGGGCATGGTAGCTCACACCTGTAATCCTAGCACTTTGGGAGGCTGAGGCAAGCGGATTGCCTGAGCACAGGAATTTGAGACCAGTCTGGGCAAGAAGGTGAAACCCTGTCTTTACTAAAATACAAAACATTAGCTGGGCATGGTGGCACATGCCTGTAGTCCCGGCTATGTGGGAGACTGAGGCACAAGAATTGCTTGAACCTGGGAGGTGGAGGTTGCAGCGCGCCGAGATCATGCCACTGCCCTTCAGACTGGGCAACAGAGCGAAGACTCTGTCTCCCGCCTACCCCTGCCCCAACACACAAAACTTTTCTCTTAAATATTTTACTTCTTTTTATTGCTATTGTAAATATATTTTCTAATTGGTTATCACAAAAAAGCTATTAATTTCTGTATGCTAGATATGCTGTTGTGTAGCTTCAGAACCCTCTCTAGAGCTTAGTTTTCCTAATTAACCTCATAGAATTGTCAGGAATGACTTAGCACACATAGAGTCTAGCATAAGGTAATGGCTCAGTAAATGTTACCACCTCCTGTTGTTGTTATATTAATTTGGTATTCTGCCATCCTACTGAACTGATTTATCTTGTTGCTTCTACTAGTTTTTACTCCATTCTCCTGGGCTTTGTGATATACAGTATCTTCATAATCTTGATAATTTTCTTACTTTTTAAATGTTTTATATGTATTTACCTTTAAACTGCAATGCCTAACACTGTCAGAACAATAATAAATAAAAGCAGTAAGCTGATGAGTATCTTTTACAGGCAAGAATATTTCTACTGCAAATGCAAATAATGGCTACATTAACATTCTATAGCATAGCTACACCAACAAATGGTTATGGATATTCCTCAATTTGGGCACTTAAATTGTTTCTTGACTTTTTCACTGTTAAAAGTACCAGTAAAAGGGTCATCCATGCAAAGTTAATGCAAGAACCGAAAACCAAACATCTCATGTTCTCATTTATAAGGGGGAGCTGAACAACGAGAACACATAAACAGAGGGAGGGGAACACCACACACCAGGGCCTGTGGGGGTGGGGAGGATAGTGGAGGGGGAGCATCAGGACAAATAGCTAATGCATGTTGGGCTTGATACCTACGTGATGGGTTGACAGGTGCAGCAAATCACCATGGCACATGTTTACCTATGTAAAAAACCTGCACATCCTGCACATGTATCCCAGAACTTAAAATTAAAAAAAAATTGTTTTAGAGTCATTCATGTCTATAAATAATCTGAGCACATTTTGTGCTATTTCACTGAGCAGGCTCAGGTCTGAATAGGACTTCTTAATGCACACTGCTTTTCAACAAGACCATACTAGTCTGTACTGCCTTCAACAGTGTATGTGAGTAGTTTTCTCACTGCAGCTCTACCGACAGTATTTTTGTTAATGGTGCCAAGGTTGGGAATCCCTGTTCTAACAGATCAGGTTCTGGCAAAGCGAGGCCGTGCTGGCACTTGCTCTGAGGACATCTCTTTAACAACTGTTCCTAGGGCCAGTCGGTAAAGAGAAACAGAATTCTCTAATGCTAATTCTCATGAGGTTTTAGATGAGAATTTAGACTTCACCACAGAGGTGTAAATGTAATTAAACAACAGCTAGGTAAACAAGGCGTCATCATTTTGCTTCTCTTAACATTTTGGGTGAGACGGTCTCTCTGGAAGGGTTGTCTTGTGCATTGAATCATGTGTAGCAGAATCCTTGGCCTCCACCCACTTGATGCTAGCAGCCCCAAGTTGTGCTCACAAGAACTGTTCCCAGACATGGCCAAATATCCTCAGCAAATTCACCTCTAGTTGGATACCACTGTGTTAAGAGAATGCTGTTCTAGAAATCAGAAGAAAACAACTCATCACAGATATAACATGATGGTTGAGATATACTTTTGTTACAAGCAGACTGACGAAGGGAGAACTAAAATGTGGAATACTCACTTTGCTTTATAAGGTGAATCAGAGCCAAAATTTTGTGTTTCCATTAAACTCTCATACTCCTTAGCCCTAAAGAGAAAAAAAGTTTTAACAGTTATTTCACTGCTAACTTTTATAATAAACCAAAATGTTGGCTGTATTTTCCCCTATTAAATTTAACACTCAGTTTATTAAATTTGGTGATTGAAGTGGCTGACTACCTATGTGCAAGAGTTATGCAATGAAAAGATAAACAGAGGTAAAGAATAGTACCAAAAAAAAACGATCATTTAATTTTAGAAGTAATTAAAAAGGCAGGGGAAATAACTTGACCAGACCCTCAAAGATTTGTTTTGAAATTTAGGATACTTCTCTGTCACTTTCTAACTAGGCTCTAGCTTGCCTAAACTAGTAGGCAACAGTCATCAAGCTGGTCACTGACCTACAATAGTTCTCACTATAGCAACCCGTGAATGTTGACTTCTTTTGTACGTTTCTCTTTTTGGAGAAAAAAAGGAGGAAAATGCCAATTTAAATGTTAACTGCTCATCCAAAGGGTCCTGGTGTCAAAGAATTCATCCAGTGACCTATGAAAAAATTACCCACAACATAAAACAATCTAGAGAGCAGGGACAGGTGAAAAAAAATACTCCTACCTAAAACAGTGAGAAGATGCAAATTATAATAGCCCTAAAGGGAAAAAAAGCAAACTAGACAGGTTATGCTTTGGAATAAAGAAATATCTAAATTGGAATGAGATATGAAATTACATATTTTTTCAACCTAAGTATGCTTACTGCCATCAGCCTAAATATTACAATTTCTTAAAATATGAAGATTTTTAAAAATATAAACATTTTGCACATCGAAATGGAGAAATAACCACTTGGTAGCTGCAAGTAATTGTGGCCTTATCTGAAAGGTGAGAAAAGTACCAATTATGCATGGTTGAATATGTTCCAAGCACTCTGCTGGCTGCTGTACATTCTATAATACCACACGTATCTAAAAATGCAATATGGTATTATCTCTATGGTATGGTTTGGATATTTGTCCCCTCCAAATCTCATGCTGAAATTTGATCCCCAATGTTGGAGGTGGGGCCCACTGAAAGGTGGCCGGATCATAGGGGTGGCTCTTTCATGAATAGCTTGGTGCTCTCCTTACAGGAATGAATAATAATGAGTTCATGTGACATCCAGTTATTTAAGAGTATGGCACCTCGCCCTGTGAACATTTTTTATATGTCTCTTGGCTGATTGTATGTCTTCTTTTCAGAAGTGTCTGTTCATGTCCTTTGGCCACCTTTAATGGCTTTACTTGGTTTTTGCTGATGCAATTGTCCAAGTTCCTTATAGATTCTGGATATTAAATCTTTGGATGCATAGTTTGTGAAATACTTTCTCCAATTCCATAGGTTATCTGTTCACTCTGTTGATAGTTTCTTTTGCTGCACAGAAGCTCTTTAGTTTAATTAGGTCCCACCTGTCAGTTTTTGTGTTTATTGCAATTGCTTTTGAGGATTTAGTCACAAATTCTTTGCCAAGGCCAATGTCCAGAATGGTATTCCCTAGGCTTTCTTCTAGGAATTTTATAGTTTAGAGGTCTTACCTTTAAATCTTTCATTCATCTTGAGTTAAATTCTGTATATGGTGAAATGTAAGGGTCTAATTTATTTCTTCTGCATATGGCTAGCCAGTTATCTCGGGACAATTTATTAAATAGGGAGTCATTTCTTCATTGCTTACTTTTGTCAACTTTACCAAAAATCAGATGGCTATAGGTATGCTGCATTATTTCTGGGTTCTCTATTCTGTTCCACTGGTCTTACGTGTCTGTTTTTGTACCAGTATCACGCTGTCTTGGTTACTGTAGACTTATAGTATTGTTTGAAATTGGGTAATGTGATGCCTCCAGTTTTGTTCTTTTTACTTAGGACGCTTTGGCACTTCAGGCTCTTTCATGGCTCTATATGCCTTTTAAAATAGCTTTTCAAAATTTTGTTAAAAAATGACATTGATAAAGACCATACGATCATCTCAACATATGCAGAAGCTTTCAATAAAATCCAACGTCCCTTCATGATTTAAAAAAGAAAAAAAAAACCAACAGACTAAGAATTGAAGGAACATACCTCAAAACAAAAAATTTTTTAAAGCCATCTATGGCAACCCTATAGCCAATACCATAGTGGATGGGCAAAAGCTGGAAGCACTTCCCTGAAGAACAGAAACAAGACAAGAATGTCCACTTTCACCATTCCCATAAAATGTACTGCAAGTCCTAGCCAGAGCAAATAGCAGGAGAAATACAAGGCATTCAAACTGGAAAATAAGTCAAATTACTTCTCTTCACTGACAATATGATTCTACAACTAGAAAACTCTAAAGACTCTGCTAAAAGGCTCCTAGAACTGATAGATGACTTCAGTAAAGTTTTAGGATACAAAATCAGTGTACAAAAATCAGTAGCACTTCTATACACCAATAATATTGAAGGTGAGAGCCAAATCAGGAACACAATCCCATTGACAATAGCCACACATACACAAAAATAAGATACCCATGTATAAATTTAAACCAAGGAGGTGAAAGATCTCTACAAGCAGGACTACAAAACATTACTAAATCATATGTTACAAATAAATTAAATTCCATATGGGCTCATGGATTAGAAGAATCAATATCATTAAAACAGCTCCCAAAGTAACCTGCAGATTCTATGCTATTTCTAAAATTACCTTTCCTTTTCTTTTTTTCATCTTCTGGGACATTGCAAATTTGAGTATTTTGTCACTTTATGATGTTGCCTATGTCACATAGGCTGTTTTTCAATTGTAAACAGCATCAGTGGTATCTGTGATTTCCTCAGTGACTTATATGGTAGGGTTGTTAGTAAAGGCTGTGGTGAAGTCTTGCTGGGGATGGGAACACCTCAAGCCCCAGAAGTGGCAGCAATGGGCCACATGTACTTGTTTTTAGGCTCCACGGTGACACTGACACGGGTGTTAGCAGGTCCAGCTGAGCTGATTCTTGGGCCTCCAGGCAGCTTGCTCTGGTGACAGGGGTGGCAGCAATGGGCTAATGAGTTCATTATCAATTATCAAAGAGTGAACAGATATTTGTCCCCTCCAGATCTCATATTGAAATGTGATCCCCAATGTTGGAGGTAGGGCCTAACGAAAGGTGGCTGGATCATAGGGGTGGATCCCAGGCTCCCAGCTGATACCAGAAGAGCAGGCCACCTCCCTTTCCACTCCTATCTTGCTTTAGGTCAGGGGTATCTAATCTTTTGGCTTCCCTGGCCACAACAGATGAAGAACTGTCTTGGGTCACACATAAAATACACTAACACTAACAATAGCTGATGAGCTTTAAAAAAAAATCACACACACACACAAATCCTGTAATGTTTTAAGAAAGTCTGTGAATTTGTTTTGGGCCGCATTCAAAGCCATCCTGGGCCACATGTGGCCTGCAGGATGTGAGATGGACAAGCTTGCTTTAGGTGTTTCGTCACTTCTCGGTTGAATGCCAGTATTCTCTTAGATGATCTGTTCAAAGTGTGATTATCTACTCTCTCACTATCTTGGTTCTTTGCTGTGGAGGAGGCACACACTAGCTGCCTCTTGTCAGTCATCTGGAAGCACCTCCCATTTGATTCACTTTTAGCATTTAATTAAATATTTATTTCCAGAGTTTTGACTCTGTATTAACTAAACTGTATTATGGAGGCCAGAGGGGATACAAAGAGGTATATACATAATGAGAATATTTAAGAAACTAATTCTGCAGAAGGAAGTTGACAAAGTAACAGCATAAAAAGATACATAATTCCAGCTAGGTTCGGCGGCTCACGTCTGTATTCCCAGCACTTTGAGAGGCTGAGGCAGGTGGATCATTTGAGGTCAGGAGTTCAACGCAAGCCTGGCAAACATGGAAAATCCCTGTCTCTACTAAAAATACAAAAATTAGCTGGGTGCGGTGGTGCGCACCTGTAATCCCAGCTAATCAGGGGGCTGAGGCACAAGAATCGCTTGAACCTGGGAGGTGGAGGTTGCAGTGAGCCAGGACTGGGCCACTGCACTCCAGCCTGGAAGACAGGGGGAGACTCTGTTTAAAAAATAAAAAAAAAAAAAAAAAAAAACTAATTCCATGGAGCAGAGTAATATGGTATGTTCATTTCCAGCTAAGTTTCCTGTAGAAAATGGAATGTGTACTCTCTTTAAAGTCAGGTGGTCTCTGAATACACAGGTAAAAAAGGAAATGACATTACTACCAGAGAAAATTGAGTAAACAATGCTGAACATAAGGAAAAATACAAGTTACGCTTAGAACATTGTAGAGACCCATTTGGTCAGAGCAAAAGATTAAAACGTGAGAACAGCAAGAGAAAAGGTTCAAAGAATCCTTTAAAATATACTGCTACAATTACAATCTGATGATTTGTTTTTTAGAGGATTGTCTACTTTGGTAAGATTTAAAATTTTATTAGTGTAGTATTGTACCCTGCATCTCTTCATTATTAATCTCAATATCATCTTGGTTATACTCCCTCTCAGTCATGATGTGGGCTATTTGTATGCTCCATTTTATTTTTTATTAGCTTTTTTGCAGGCTATTTTACAAATCTTCTTAAGAAATTAGACTTCTTTATCTTTATAAAAAATCGCATATTGTGTCACGTGTGTATTTGTTAAATAAAACTAAGTAAATCCATCTATCTTGTTTTCCATGGGGTGATAACAATATTGTTCCAGCTCCTTGAGTTATTTAGATCATTTCTACATCAACTGATAGCAAAATCATTTAAAGCAAAAATTTCATTCTGAGCAAAGCATTAGTAACATCCTGTGAGTTTTATATTGTCATAAATTTCAAATAATCTATAGTTTTCATTTTGATTTACTCCTAAAAATTCATATTGAAAATGTTTTATCACCCTTGCTTCCAAAAAATTAATTTTTTCTCTTTATAATTTAAAAAAATTTTGGTCAGTTTTACAGAGGTATAATTTCCATATAATAAAAAACTTCTGTGTATAATTCAATGAGTTTTGCTATTGTGTACCCCAATATAACCAAAGTCAAAATCATGATACGAAAGATTTCCACTACACCACAAAGTTCTCTTTTGTCTCTTTCTAGTCAGTCTCTTCCCCTACCCCTTGCTCTTAGAAATGAGTCATCTGGTTTCTACCAGTAAGGCTTTCTAGAATACACAATTACTACAATCATGCACACATTATTGTCTCTAAATTAATTCATTTGGCATAAAGCTCTTGAGATTCATCCAAACTGGTATCACTAGTTTTTACTGCTTAATAATGTTCCACTGTTTAGAGACCTGAAAATCGTGTTTATCCACTCACAAATTTAGATATTTCACTTTTTTCCAGATTAGGATTAATATGAATAAAACTACTATGAAAATTGGCAGACAAGTACTTGTATGAAAAATGTTTTCATTTCTCTCAGATAAATTACCTAGGAGTGGGTCATGTAATAAGCATGTACTTAACTTTAAATGACCAAAATATTTTCTGAACTTTAAATGGGTGAAGTATTTTCTGAAGTAATCATTCCAATTTGCACTTCTACCAGTGAAGTACGAAAGTTTCAGTTGCTTTAGTCCTTGCCAATACTTGGTTTGGCCAATCTTCTTAATTTTAGAAATTCCTCTGGGTGTATAGTGGCATCTCACTGTGGTTTAATTTGCAATTTCCTAATGATTTAAACAACCTATTACATGGATATTTGCTGTTCATGTATCTTCTCTAGTTAAGTGTGTTCAAATTTTTTTGCTGTGTTAAAAATCAGTTTATTTTCAGAGGTGGTGGTGAGGTGGGGCTTTGATCGTTTGTAATAAATTTCTAGTTTGATTTATGCACAATGAATATTTAATTTTCAGTTCAGAATTAGAAGATTAGAATTCTTGGTCTTTTGTGTTTTGTTGTATGTTCATATTTTATAAATGTTCAGTGGAAATTTATTTTTTAAAATATGTATGGTCTACTGACAGAAATCAAAGCTTGGCAATAAACATCTGGACATATTTCTGGAATCTCAATTCTAATGGACTAGAATCTAATATAGATTAATAAAATAATTTATATGTCTATCCTTAATAGTTAATAACTATAGGTTTGTAGTAAGTTTTGAAATTGAAAAATTCAGTTTGTTCTTCTTTTTCAAGATTGTTTAGGCTATTAGTAAGTCTCTTGTAATTCCACTTAACTTTTTTTTCATTTTAAGCTCTGGGGTACCTGTGCAGGATGTGTAAGTTTGTCACAGATGCCATGGTGGTTTGCTGCACCTATCAATCCATCACCTAGGTATTAAGGCCAGCATGTATTAGCTATTTTTCCTAATGCTCTCCCACTCCCAACCACATCCTCTGACAGGCCCCAGTGTGTGTTGTTCCCCTCCCTGTGTTCACGTGTTCTCATTGTTCAGTTTCCACTTATAACTGAGAGCATGTGGTATTTGGTTTTCTATTCCTGTGTTAGTTTGCTGAGGATAATGGCTTCCATCTCCATTCATGTCCTTGCAAAGAACATAATCTTGTTCCTTTTTATGGCTGCATAGTATTCCATGGTGCATATGTGCCACATTTTCTTTATCCGGTCTATCATTGATGGGCATTTTGGTCAATTCCATGTCTTTTTTTTATTGTAAATAGTGCTATAAAGAACATATGCCTGCATGTATCTTTGTAACAGAATGGTTTTTATTCCTTTGGGTATATACCCAGTAATGAGATTGCTGGGTAAAAATTTTTATTCCTTTGTGTATATTACCTAGTAATGAGATTGCTGGGTATTTCTGGAATCACCAGTCTTTCACAATGGTTAAACTATTTTACATTCCCACCAACAGTGTAAAAGCATTCATATTTCTCTACAACCTCGCTAGCATCTGTTGTTTCTTGACTTTTTAATAATTGTCACTGGGACCAGCATGAGATGGCATCTCATTGTGGTTTTGATTTGCATTTCTCCAATGATCAGTGATGCTGAGCTTTTCTCCATATGTTTGTTGGCCGCAAGAATGTCTTCTTTTGAGAAGTGTCTATTCTTGTCCTTTGTCCACTTTTTAATGGGGTTGCTTGCTTTTCTTTCTTATAAATTTAAGTTCCTTATAGATTCTGGATATTAGGCCTTTATCAGATGCTTAGATTACAAAAATTTTCTCCCACTCTGTAGGTTGCCTTTTGCTCTGACAGTTTCTTTTGCTGTGCAGAGGCTCTTTAATTAGATCTTATTTGTCAATTTTTTCTTTTGTTGAAATTGCTTTTGCTGGTTTTGTCATAAAATCTTTGCCCATGCCTATGTTCTGAATGGTATTGCCTAGGTTGCCTTCCAGAGATTTTATAGTTTTGGGTTTTACATTTAAGTCTTTAATCCATCTTGATTTCATTTTTGTATATAAGGGAAAGCTCCAGTTTCAATCTTCTGCATATGGCTAGCCAGTTATTCCATCACCACTCATTGAGTAGGAAATCCTTTCTCCATTGCTTTTGTCAAGTTTGTCAAAGATCAGATAGTTATATGTGTGTGGCCTTATTTCTGGGCTCTCTATTTTGTTCCATTGATCTATGTGTCTATTTTTGTACTAGTACTATGATGTTTTGGTTACCGTAGCCTGGTAATAAAGTTTGAAGTTCGGTAGTGTCATGTCTCCAGCTTTGTTCTTTCAGTTTAGGATTGCCTTGGCTATACGAACTCTTTTTTTGGTTCCATATGAATTTTAAAACAGTTTCTTCTAATTCTGTGAAGAATGTAAATGGTAGTTTAATGGTAATAAAATTGAATCTATAAATTACTTTGGGCAGTAAGGGCATCTTAACAATATTCATTCTTCCTATCCGTGAGCATTGAAGGATTTTCCATTTGTTTGTGTCTTCTCTGATTTCCTTGAGCAGTGGTTTGTAGTTCTCCTTGAAGAGATCCTTCACTTTCCTTGTTGGCTGTATTCCTAGGTATTTTACTCTCTTTGTAGCAATTGTGAATTGCAGTTCATCCATGATTTGGCTCTCTGATTGCCTAATGTTGGTGTATAGGAACGCCTGTAACTTCTGCACACAGATTTTGTATCCTGACACTTTGCTGATGTTGCTTATCAGCTTAAGAAGCTTTTGTGCTGAGACGGTGAGGTATTCTAGATATAGGATCATTTCATCTGCAAAGACACTTTGACTTCCTCTCTTCCTATCTGAATACGCTTAATTTCTTTCTCTTGCCTGACTGCCCTGGCCAGAACTTCTAAAACTATGTTGAAAAACAGTGGTGAGGGAAGGCATCCTCGTCTCATGCCAGTTTTCAAGAGGAATGCTTCCAGCTTTTGCCCATTCAGTATGATATTGGCTGTGGGTTTGTCATAAATGGCTCTTACTATTATGAAGTATGTTCCTTCAATACCTAGTTTATTGAGAGTTTTTAACATGAAGGGATGTTGAATTTTATCAAAGGCTTTCTCTGCATCTCTTGAGATAATCATGTAGTTTTTCTCTTTAGATCTGCTTATGTAATGATTATGTTTATTGATTTGCATATGTTCAAGCAGCCTTGCATCCTGGGGATGAAGCCAAGTTGATCATAGTGGATAAGCTTTTTCATGTGCTGATTTGGTTTCCCAGTATTTACTAAGAATTATTGCATTGATGTTCATCAGGGATATTGACTGAAGTTTTCTTTTTTTGTTGTATCTGTGCCAGGTTTTTGTATCAGAATGGTGCTGGTCTCACAGAATGAGTTAGGGAGGAATCCCTCCTTTTCAGCTTTTTGGAATAGTTTCAATATGAATAGTACCAGCTCTTTTTTGTACTTCTGGTAGAATTCAACTCTAAATCCATCTGGTCTTGGGCTTTTTTTGGTTGGTAGGCTATTTGTTAATTCTGCCTCAATTTCAGAATTTGTTTTTGGTCTATTCAGGTATTCAACTTCTTCCTGATTCAGTCTTGGGAGGGTGTTTGTGTCCAGGAATTTATCCATTTTTTCTAGATTTTCTAGTTTATTTGCACAGAGTTATTTATAGTATTTTTATTTTATAGTACACAGACTTATTTACAGTAAATTTCCCTTTCTAGATTCTTCACAAAGTATGTTTCTAAACTGTTGAATAAAAACATAGGTTCAACACTCTGAGATGAACGCACACATAACAAAGCAGTTTTACAGATACCTTGCTTCTAGCTTTGATTGCCAGATATTCAGTTTTCCACCACAGGCCAGAGTGGAGTTTGAAATATCTCTTTTTAGAATGAATACAAAGAGAGTTTCTGAACTGCTGAATCAAAACATAGGCTGAACTCTCGGAGATGAATCCACACACACATCACAAAGCAGTTTCACAGAGAGCTTGCTTCTAGGTTTCATTGCCAGATATTCGGTTTCTCAGTATAGGCCGCAGTGGAGCTTAAAATATCTCTTTTTAGATTCTGCACAGAGTGTTTCTAAACTGTGGAACCAAAACATAAGTTAAATTGCCAAAGACGAATGCACACATCTCAAAGCAGTTTCAACAATAGCTTTCCATTAGTTTTTATAATGAGATATTTGTCTCTTCACCATAGGCTTCCATTCAGTTTGAAATGCACCTTTCTAGATTCTACACAAAGCGTGTTTCTAAACTGTTGAACCAAAACATAGTATATAGTACTATAGAAATATAGTATTCTCTATTTCTGTGGTGTCATTGGTGATAACCCATTTACCATTTTTTATTGTGTCTATTTGATTCTTCTCTATTTTATTAGTCTAGCTAGCCATTTTATTTTTTTCAAAAAACCAGCCCCTGAATTTATTGCTGTTTTAAAGGATTTTTTCACATCTCTATCTCCTTCAGTTCTGCTCTGAGTGTTATTTATTTTCTTCTGCTAGCTTTGGGGTTTGTTAGCTCTTGGTTCTCTAGTTCTTTTAATTGAGCTGTTAGGGTGCTGATTTGAGATATGTCTAGCTTTTTGATGTGGGCACTTAGTGCTATAAATCTCTCTCTTAACACTGCTTTAGCTGTGACAGAGATTCTGGCACGTTATCTCTTTGTTCTCATTGGATTCAAAGAATTTCTTCATTTCTGCATTAATTTCATTATTTACCCAGGAGTCATTCAGGAGCAGGGTGGTCAATTTCCATGTAGTTGTGTGGTTCTGAGTGAGTTTCTTAATCTTGAGTTCTAATTTTATTGTGCTGTGGTATGAGAGACTATTATTTCGGTTCTTTTGTATTTGCCGAGGAGCAATTTACTTCTAACTATGTGATCAATTTTACAGTAAGTGCAATGTAGCACCAAGCAGAATGCATATCCTGTTGTTCTGGAGTAGAGAGTTCTATAGATATCAGGCCCACTTGATCCAGAGCAGAGTTAAAGTCCTGATAATTTTTGTTAATTTTCTGTCTTGACAATCTGTCTAATATTGACAATGAAGTGTTAAAATCTCCCATTATTATTGTGTGGGAGTCTAAGTCTCATTGTAGGTCTCTAAGAACTTGTTTTATGAATCTGGGTGCTTCTGTACTTGGTGTATAAATATTTACAATAGTTAGCTCTTCTTGCTGAATTGACACTTTTATCATTATGTACTGCCCTTGTCCTTTTTGATTTTGGTTGGTTTAAAGTCTGTTTTGTCAGAAATTAGGCTTTGCAACCCCTGGTTTTTTGTTTTCCATTTGCTTGGTAAATTTTTCTCCATTCTTTTATTTTCAGTCTATGTGTGTCTTTGCATGTGAGATGGATCTCTTGAATGCAGCACACTGAGGGATCTTGACTCCTTAACCAGTTTGCCATTCTGAGTCTTTTAATTGGGGCAGTTAGGCTACTTACATTTAAGGTTACCATTGTTCTTTTTTTTTTTTTTTTTCCTTTCAGTTTGTTTTTTTTTGTTTAATTGATGCTATAGAAAAATATAAAAGTACACAT